>NW_017731971.1:23894-29797 GCF_001890085.2 Hipposideros armiger | reverse complement strand
CATTCACTTGTTCATGGATAGTTGGTTTTTTTCCAGTCCTTTCTCCACTTTTTAATGACCTCAACTTGGTGTCATGGTGGATCCACAGGTGAACGTGATAAACACTCTGCCTTCAGTTGGGAGGGAACTCAGATGGGGATGGAACATGTACACAAACACTTATTCTAGTCAAGTGGGAGAAAGTGTTAGGGTTTCACACCTGTTCTCCTAGACTCAAACCCCCTCTCATCCATTCCATGTCCTGCTGCTAGACTAATTGTCTAAAGCTCAGATCTGACCTCAACACCCCCCCTGCTCTAAACCTCCAGTGGCCTGCCTTACTGCCTGTTTGGCCTTCAAAAGAAAAAAATAAAGATAAAAAAAGTAAGACATTGTCAGCAATTCTTATGCCGTATGGTTTCATAATGTGGTCTGGGAAGACCCTCTCCTTTAAGAAGGATGCTAAAGAGCTCACAATGTGGCTCATCAGTAAGCCTGGCACAGGAAGTAAGCCTAAGGGGCAGCTCTGATTAGGTTTCAGAAACTGACCCTAACAGAGAGACTGTCCCTTGTCACTAGGGAAACTAGGTTTAATCATTCATTTCATATGGATGATTGAAAATCTGTATCTACTAATTTTATAAATATTTATTAAGTATTAATATTATTAAATTCTATAAAAAGAGCTCTCCAGGACCATTCTCTTCTCTGACTCCTAAGCATTGTTAGGTATGGTATCGGTAATTCATTCTTTCATTCACTAATTTCTGAGTATCAGTTAGATACCAGGCAATTTACTGGGCAGTGAAGGTCCAAGGTTAAACAGAATGGCATGGCTTCTGCCTTCTTGGACTTTTAGTAGCTAGTGTTGGAAACAGATATTAAAACAGTGACCATAATGAAGTATGACAAGTGTTGAGATGGGATAGGAGAAGCAGGTATAGAGAGTGTAATGGAGGCAAGCCTCATTTAACATTGGTGGTGATAATGAAAAAGGGGACATTTAGAAGGGGACCAAGAGGCTGGGAAGGAAGAGGTGTGCCAGGCAGTGGGTGACATGGACAAAGGCCTGAGGGAGGGAGAAAGGCAGTAAGCTCAGGGAGCTAGAAGGAACTGCAAAAAGTCTAGTGTGTGTCCTTCTAAGTAAAGATTCAGAGGCTAGGGCTTTTAAAGGTCCCTCATCAGGCATTTCCTGACCACCTAGGCACTGTCAGGATGCTGACCTATAGAGATGAAGAGGACTAAATGCCCACCCTGCTGGAACTCAGAATTTAGACAGGGAACTGTAAGAATAAATTAATCCTGGAGGAACTGCTAAAAGGGAGGAGAGTGTATGTTTGTTAGAACCTGAGGACAATGCCATCTTGGCCTGAGAAGCAGCAGGGGTGGTGGTGGGGCCCACGAAGAAAGCGTCACAGGCTGAATTCTACGGACTAAACAATAGGCCTATGCACGAGGGGAACATATCTGGCTAGGAGAAAGAGTTTTGCCAAGTCATGGGGGGTAGTTGGGAGTTGCAGACGTTGAGGAGGCGCAAACCAACCAACAAACAAACAAAAACCTTGAGCAGCTGGGGGAAGAGCTAGTGAACATCCAATTAAACGGAATTGTTTGTTGAAATGGTTCCAAACAGCACTAATAGCAGGTAGGGCCTGTTATCCAGGTTTCACAGATGAGGAACTGAGGCCTGGTGAAATAAAGCATCTTGCCAAAGTAGTGGAGGTACTTAAGAGGCAAGCCAGGACTCAAATTCAAATCTGTGACCTTGCACTTAGTCTCTGCTTGTCTGTACTGAATGTGTCATGAGGGCATGGATTTCATTCTGAAGGTAATGGGGTGGAAGGCATGGAAAGATTGTAAAGCCTTTACAGGAACGACAAGCTCAACTCTAGCATGGGGGAGGTTTTCTCCACTTGATGGGAGTGGAGACAGGTGGGGAGTGGGTAAGCTGGTGGAGAAGAGCCCATGAAAGCAGGGAGGCCCTCAACAAAGGTGTATCATGAACCTCCTGTCACCTCCTCTCTCAGCTTCCAGTATGGGCTCCTAACTTGGTGTTTTCTGCTTAAGAATATGAATTTTGGAGTTCTAACACTTTGGTCAGAATCTCTGGCCTTGACAGTCGCTAGCTGTGGGAGATTGGGCAAAATACTCCAGCTTCCAGACCTGTGAAATGAGGACAATGAAACACCCACAAGGATGTCATGGTGGCTAAAAGAGATGAAATACAAAGCATAGTCACTCAGAAGTGCTGAGGATTTCACCTCGGCGGTCAATCTGTCAGTCTAACGATCTGAAATGCTTTTGTTGGCAATAGGGCCCGAGATGGACCCTTCACACACNTATGGTTTCATAATGTGGTCTGGGAAGACCCTCTGCTCGCCCAGGTCTCAGCCCTTCCCTGATTGGACAATATGAATATTCAAAATCCCGCGCCGCTCCACGGAATTCAAAAAAACATTCTGGTTTCCGCTGCTCACTTTGGGGCCCTGAAATCCCTATTGTTTCTCATTTTTAAGTTTCATTTTTGCATTTAATTTTCTTAGGACGTTCTGGACTCTGGTCACTTAAAGGCACTGGTTATTCAGGTCTGGGCTCAAAGTTAATTTCTCAGACCTTCCCCAGTTATCCACTCAGTACTTTGCTGGTCTGGCTTTTGGCTGTATCTCCAGCGCCAATCAGTGTCTGGCACGTAGTGGACACTTAATACATACTGATATTAATATCTGTTAATTTCCTTATCGCACCCCTTCTAATCACTTCCATGGATGGATGGGTGCAGTTCATTTTCATTAGATGTATATGAAGACATGAAAATGGAAATGTTTTCGGAGCTCCTTCCCCAAGGCTGTCCATGGTCACCTCAGGGTAACAGCTGAAGAGGAGCCCCGTGTTAAGATTCTTTTTTGCGGGAAAGAGGAGGTGGCAATAGTGGCTTTTTCCTTTGAGCTAACGCTTCTCAGTTTAGCGTAGCCTCTTTTGGATTTTTAGTACATTCAGAGTTGGTCACTGGAAAGACCCTCTTCCCTTCCTTCCTGCCCCCATCCTCTGTTCCACACCGAGATGAACTTTATACTTATCCATCTCATTTGTTTTTCAGGAGACCACGTAAGACAGTCCCTGTATGATAGGCAAGGTTAATATACCTTTTACAAACGAGGTTGAGAGACGCAAAGCGATGGGTCCACTGGTCATGCAGCTACTAACATTGTCCACCTCTGCTTCCTGAGAACTGAAGACAGTTGCAATTTAGTTTTAGTTTGTGTAATTACAGAATGTTGAATCTCTGTCCAAGCATTGATTTTGCCGATAAAGACACTGATGGTCTGATCAGTTACTCAATTCTACTTTTGGCTAAGGGGTTCTGGAGCCCACTGCAGGGGTTTCATGAATCCAAATGGACTCAAGACATTATCATAGACTGAATAAATCTTGTTTCCTACATGTGTGTTATCAAATGTGTGTAGATGGTATGGTTATTAATAAAGTTACCACTTAATTTAAATTATTTAATCTGCAATATATTTTCTAACTAAACAAAATTAGCAGATACAACCACTACTGAATCTGTGGGAATATTGGGTGTCTCTGATTTGGAGGATGAACATTTATAAGCCATCAGTCAGCCAAGCTTACCTGTAGCTCAGAGGTGCACTGGGGCTTTACTAGCCTGTTGTGAGGACACTGTTAATGCTTAGTAATTGAAAAATACATGACCACAAAAAAGTATTGTAAACAAGATGGAAGAAATAAAGTCCTTAAGAAATTTTAGCTAATGCCTGCAGAACACTTACGATGTGCCAGGTATTGTTCTAGGCCCTTTACACATACTGACTCACTTAATCCTCATAAGACCCTCACGAAGTAGTTACCATTATTATCTCCTATTTTATAGATGATGAAACAGGCACAGAGAGGCTTCTCCTCAGAAACTCTCCAGAGGATAAACTCCTAGTTTAGTGTTTAAGGGACTTGAGAAAGTCAGGTAACTCTGAAATCCTGGGCCTCTCCCTGGATTTTGGGGGGACTATCTATGGTTTAAAATTAAAATAAATATCACTTGCTTTATTCTCTTCATAATGCACCCTGAATATATATATATCTATGTTGGTGGTGGCATTGAGAATGGGATTGGGGGGCTCTGGTTCTCCATTCCAGAGGCCATAGCTCAACTGAATTTAGGTTGTCCCCACAGTGGTAGGACTCATCAGCTGGTATCCCTTTCCTAATAGAAAATAACCTTAGTTGCTGGTTGTGGGCTCCTCCTGGGCATCGTGTTTACTGGGTAAAGAAGTTACAGAGTGAAGAAGGGGGTAGAGATGATAGAGTTTGGTATTTTAACTCTGGAGGGGAGTTAATTAGTAATGGTGAGATGAATCCTCCTAAAGAATCTTTTTGATCACTTTTTTCTCCTGTTCAAACATCTGTATACATTTGCTGATGTTGAGATCAATAACAATAATTATTATAATAATTTCTTCTACTTATCCAGCACCTGTTTACCTGGTCCTCTGCCAAGTGATTTACATGCATTGCCTAATTTAATCTTTACAGCCACTATTTAAGATAGGTTCCATTGTTATCATTCTTATTTTATAGATAAAAGAAATCGAGTCTCGGAGAAGGTAAATAACTTGTCCAGGATCGTTTAGGGAGTAAGTGTTGAAACTGCAATTTAATGCACGCTTTGAAAAAGCTTAATATGCAAGGCCTTCTTTTCTTTTTTAAATTTTCTGCTCTAGTTAAAAAGGTCTATTCGCCTTCCCCTTAACTTATTTGTCCTTTCCCAGGTCTAGACTGGACTACACTTTCCTTCTGTCTTGCCCAGAGCTTTTTCTCAAGCCAAGGCCATATCTTCCAGCTCAAATGACACCTCTTAACTCATTTCTCTACCATGCCCACTTCTACTTTAAAAAAAAAAACATTACTGAGGTGTAATTGGCATACAATAAACTGTAAATGTTTAAAGTACAATTTGCTAAGTTTTGGCATATACAGAGGGTGCCAAAAAATGCATACACATTTTTTTTTAAAAGATTTTTATTGGGGGAGGGGAACAGCCAAGTTGTCCTTCAATCTTAGTTGTGGAGGCTGCAGCTAGCTCAGTTCCAAGTCTAGTCGCACCGCTCAGCTCAAGGTGCTGTGTTCAGTTAGTTGCGGGTGGGCATAGCCACCATCCCGTGCGGGAGTCAAACAGGCAACCTTATTATTAGGAGCACGTGCTAGCACCAGCTGAGCCATCCTGCTGCTGTAACAGCTCAGCAGCAGCTCAGCTTGGGAGCAGCTCACTGGCCCATGTGGGAATCGAACTGGCGACCCTGTTGCTTAGAGCTCACACTCTTAAGCAAGCTCTTAACCAACTGAGCCACTCAGCCAGCCCCTGTATACACATTTTAAGAAAGGAAAAAACTGTATTAAAGTTGTAATACTTAACATATACCAATAACAAAAGATGAATTCAAGTATGTGCATACATTTTTTTGGCACCCCCGGTATACATATGAAAACATCACTATGTACATCAAAATAATGAACATACCCATCACTCCTTTGCCCCAGAGTTTCCTAGTATCCCTTCATAATTCTTCCCACCTGCTCCCTTCACCAGTGTCCTCCTTTGCTCCAGCCCTGCCCTCACCACTGGTGTGCTTTATCTCCTTATACATAGTTTGCATTTTCAAGAATTGTATGTATTATAAATGGAGTCATACATACACCGTGTATCATTTGTATCTGGCTTCTTTCATTTTGCATAATTATTTTGAGATTCATTCATATGTCAGTTCATTCCTTTTTTAAAAAATGTTTTATTGGGGAATCGGGGGAAGGGAACAGACAAGTTGCTGTTGGTTTTTTTTGTTCTTCAATCTAGTTGTGGAGGATGTTGCTTCACTGGCCCAAGTTGGCACCATCATTGTGCTTTTCCC
>NW_017731971.1:20061-21049 GCF_001890085.2 Hipposideros armiger | reverse complement strand
CAGGCTGGGAAGCCAGCGCCACGCCGACGTGCACACGGTAAGCAGGAGGGGCACTGGGAGAGGAATCGCCCTGACTGACCCCCGAGAGGGAAGACTGGGGACGAGACCGGTCTCCAAACGCCGCTCGAAGGCGAGGTCCGATGGGGCCGAGGGGCTCCCCAAAGGCTCCGGGAGATGAGGTCACCATCTCCCCCCGAGGAGCCCCGGGGTTCCCTCGGAAGTCGAAGGGGGAACCGACAGAACTTCTTCTGGATTCCGGGAACCACTTACTCGGTCTCGACCAAGTAAAACGAAGGCACGCTGTCTAGCAGGGGTTCCAACATGAAAGGAGCATCAGGAAAAGGGGGGAAACTGAACGGGTTCTGGAGCCCCTGACCCACGCGACCGGTTCCCGGTCCCTCGCCCTCTTCCTCAGACGTTCCGCAATGCCCTTGTTCCCAGATGCGGGGAGAGACCGACGGAGCGAACCGCGAGCGTCCGTCCGATCGTTTGGACGTTAACAGCCCAGGCAGAAAGCCCCTGGAGGCAAGGGTTCGGACCCCCTCATGCTCCTCCAAGATGTCCCCCCAACACGCAGAAGTGCTGCCGGAGGAAGGTGTTAGGGGTAGACCCCAAAAGACGGGCACGGGGCGGAACAGAGCAAGCCCTCGGAACCTCTCCCGCGGCACTAACTAACCTTGAAGGAGCGGGACAGACGGCCACCTGCCAGGAGATACCCCCTAACACCAGAAGCGATCAAAGGGATTGAGCCTGTGTCCGACCGATCGCTTGCTAGGAGAGGGGCTCCTCAGGCCGTGCCCTGATGTCGCCTGCCCAGAGGCCAGGGTCAAGTGAATGAAAACTTGCGCGAGATCTGAGGGCTGTGAAGGAAGCCACAGCGACTATACATCCCGCAGCGCCTAACCCCTAGGCCCTGTTCACGAGGATACCAAGGGACAAAGTCTATCCTGTTTTGACCTGAAGGATGTGTGTTCCCGTATCCCTCTGT
>NW_017731971.1:13509-16766 GCF_001890085.2 Hipposideros armiger | reverse complement strand
GAGGACGGTTCCAATCAATGCTTTAAATCCCCCAAGGGTGAAGAACCATCCTCCAAATAGGCTTTTGGGGTCCCATCTGTCCATTTTTGAACTGGGCCATGGGCAAGTTTTCTAATATTTGTGGCAATAGCGGAGCCGGCTTTGCCAGTGTCGTCGTCAATCCGTAGACAACAGTCTGGCTGACTGAATTTGCCACAGATGCCACCTTCTTCAGCCAGTAAGAAGCCCAGTGCTAGGCGGTGCTGCTAAATAGCGGCCCGCATCTGGGTCTGTTGGGTAGTGAGGAGCGCTACAGCTGTCCCAGTTTCATTGGTGATTATTTCCAGAACAGCCTGTAACCTGATAATAGGGTTGAGCATGTAAATGGGGGTACGGTATCCCCAACTCCCGTCTTGGGCCCAAGTAGCTGGGCTAGAATATTGGATGATCCGCTGGCGAGGGCATTCATCTTCCCCCCAGGTTTGATGCCCTCCCATATTAAGGGACCTCCTGGGCCTTTTCTGTAAATCCTGGTATAAGGGGGCTCCTAGCTCTTGGCCAGTTTGGTTAGGAAGGAGGAAGAAACCAGGCTGGATTATACCAAGTGTACAGCTCCCGGTCCAGTTGGAGGGGAGATGGGAGTATGGCCGTTTGCCGCAGATCCAGAATAAGCCATCGGGTGCCGCCCAGTGGGTGCTCAGGGTGGAGTTTAATTTATCCCATATAGTACTAAGGGCCGGGAGTGCGTGGAAGGGATTACCGGTGCCTTTAGGAAAGGTGCAGTTGGCGATGGAGGAGCTAGTATCTGAGAGGGAACATGAGGTAGAATTGACGCTAGGGCTCCAATACCAGGTCGGGCGGGGCCTTTGGCCACCAGCTGAGAGACAAGCCAGTTAGGTTCTGGACTCCCCTGCATGGGGTGTCTCCTACCCATTGGGTGTAGGGCGTTCCTGTCCGGCTGAGACATTCTTCTCCGATGACTTCGGAGGAGAGAACCCGTCTCTGCGAAGGTCGGATTGTGGTGCGGTTCCATTGGAGGAGGTCAAGGACAGTGAGGCTAGCTCTACCCTTCCATGGCCAGTCTTCACTCGTGGGCGCTCCTCCACATACCCAGCACCCCGTGACGTTAAGTTCCTGGGCTATGCGTTCGGCGAGGTCAATAAAGGGGTTTTTCCCCAGAGCTGGGAAACTCAAGGTTTTACCTAAGTTAGCCTTGAGTTGTCCGTCTAGTTGGGGCCCTGGGACCTGCCGGTGGGAGGGCGGTTTTGTGGCGGTTTGATTGATAAGCCAATTTAACCGTCTCCTGTACTGCCTCCTTTCGGGCCTGATCTTGGACGCCTCCCCCATCGGAGTATCCGATGTGGGTATGGCGGGTCCAACAGATAACCTGATTGGCCTTTTTGACTCCTGGGCAACTGTGGCCGGCTATTGATTTTTGAGGAATGGGGCAGGACCAGTAAGATCTGCCCGCATAGGTACAGGCCTGAGGAGTTCTACCCCGATAGCACTGGGCCGGCATGTACGTGTAGGAGACAAAGGCTACCTGAGATGTTGTTCCCAGCCGAAAGGACTGGAAGCATGATTTAGGGCATGAGGTGGTGATACCGTCCCCGACTGGGAAGAAAAGGGTGAGGGTAAGGATTAGAGCCCTTGGGACAAGCATCTTGCGAGGGAGAATTCCTCAAGCTTCGGCCGCGCGTGGATTGGTCAGCTTCCGGTGTGACCAAAGCGGGGCTGGTGATCTCCTCCTAAGGACCAGTAACACCGCTGGCCGTCTTCCTCCGGAGAGTGATCCTGAGGGGCTCGGGTCAGAGGTGCAGTTCCAGCTAGCGGCTGCAGGTTTCAATCTGCTGTGGCGTATCCATGGAGTGATGATCTCTGCAACCTTGACCGCTGTGGGGGTAGACAAAACGACAGTAAAGGGGCCCCTCCACAGGTGTTTTCAGGGCTGGAGGTTCCATTCCTTAACCCAAACTGAATCCCCGGGCTTAAAGGGATGAACTTCAGTTGTTAAGCTGATGGGGAGCCTCTCTTGTACCCATTGGTTGAGGTTCTGTAGGGTAGATCCTAACTCCTCAAGCTGTTGTCTTAAGGTTAGGTCCCCTATTTCTTCATGGTCCCCTTGGAGGCCTCTAATGAGCAGAGGTGGCCTTCCGTATATGACTTCATAAGGGGAAAGGCCCGTCTTCTTGGTAGGGGCTGAGCGTATCCTCAGGAGCGCTACTGGACGGGCTTTGTCCCAGTGGGGGTGTGTCTCTTGGCACAGTTTCTCCAGGTGGGACTTGAGGGTCCGATTCATGCGTTCTACTTGTGCTGAGTTCTGTGGGCGATAGGCTGTATGTAGCTTCCAAGTGATGCAGCGGAGCTTGGCTAAGAGCTGGATTACTTTGGCCACAAAGGTGGGGCCGTGGTCCGAGCCTATTGCGAGTGGCAGTCCAAAGCGAGGGACTATTTCCTGCAGTAAGAGCCCGGCGACTTCCCGTGCTTTTTCTGTCCGGGTGGGGGAGGTTTCTACCCACCCCGAGTAGGTGCATGCAAACACTAAGAGAGATCTAAGACCTCTGGAGCGCGGCAACTCAGTGAAATCTACTGTGAGGTCTTCAAATGGGGCGCCGCCAGTATGTTGGTCCCCTGGGGGTAGGGTTGGCCCTTGACGCGGGTTGTTGCGAGCACAAACAAGGCATTGTTCACAGACTATTCGCGAGATATTGGAGAGTCGGGGTATGCAGCAGTACCTACGGAGGGTCGTTTCTAGGGCGGTCCGACCGAAGCGGGTCCGTCGATGGAACTGCTTGACGAAAGCCAGGGCTAGGGATCCTGGTATGACAATACGGCTGTCTCGAAATTCCCACCATCCGTTAATGGAGATGGCTTCCCCCTTCAGTCTCGAACAGGCCTCTTCTTGGTGGGAATATCTGAGATCCCACTTGGCCAAAGGGCTGGCAAAGAGGGGGGCTGTTAACGTTGGAAGCTCGAGGGTTTCTTCGGCTGCAGCTAACTTGGCTGCTTGGTCCGCCTTGCGATTGCCTCGGGCTGTGATGGTGTTGCCTTTTGGGTGGCCCCTGCAGAGCATGACTGCTAACCTTGTTGGGTGCCCATAGTGCTTCTAGGAGATCTAGAATCTCTTGTCCATATTTGATCCCCTTCCCTCCTGAATTGATGAGTCCCTTTTCCTTGCATAAAGCCCCATGAACATGGAGGGTAGCGAAGGCATACTTAAGAGTTGATGTAAATATTGGCTCTTACCCCAGCTGCTAGCTGAAGGGCCCGAGTCAGGG
>NW_017731971.1:4769-7269 GCF_001890085.2 Hipposideros armiger | reverse complement strand
CCGGTTGGGACCCGCGAGCAGGTGGCAAAGGCAGTTTGGAAAATGGGAGCCGGTATCTTGAATGAATGAGGCAGAACAGGATTGAAAATAACCTACGTGGAGAAGAGGGAAAAAAAAAAAAAAAGTCCTTTTGTAGAACTTGTTTCAATTTAGAGCTGTATATGAATGTGTAGTAAGGTAGTGATGTAAAATTATATCTTACTGTAGTTTGGAGTCAGATCAGAGCTAGGGATTGGTCTGTAGTTAGTGATACTGTGTCACTGTATCTATGTTAACTGTTGCGTGTATCTTTTTCTTCTGAAACGAGGACTGTAATGCAACAAGAAGAGCAAAACACGAACGAGAGACCCAGGCTCAAGTTCCACCTGTGTCGTCTGGCTGTGTGACCCGCATTCCCAAAAAGCCCTCCCTGCCTGCCTCCCAGGGTTATGGTGGGATTGAGTTAAGAAGAGGCGAAGGAAAGATGAGCCTTAAGCCGTCTAGGAACCTGGCTCTCCTGACTGCCCAGGCCACACAGTGTAGAAGCTGGTGGTGGTGTGTTTAAAATCATCCACTAATTTTTGTGTGTTGTTCCTCTTTTCCCATGACATGATTGCAGTTGGTAAACGGTGACTGCTAGGAGTGTCACTAAAGTTTACGTCATCCATGTTGTCGATGCTATTGATAGACGTACCACCGCTGGGAAGGCCCTGTTCTAAGCCCTCTGGGTGGGCGGTATTCTCCCTTTTCATCCTCACAGCGATCCTGCTGTACACACCAGACGCGGTGATAGCAGTATTTCTCTCCCTGGAGCCTCGTCCTGGTGAGCGGTCAGGAGCCCTGGCCCTACCCCCTAAGGGGCCTCAGGCCTCACTCCCCCACCCCCAGCCCCTCCGCCCCCCTTCATAGCAGCGAGGACCCTAGACTAGTCTGTTTCCCATCCCCTTCCTCCCTTCTGCCATCCTTCCTCCTCTTCCTGCCTTTCCTTACGAACTTCACTCTCTGGCCCGGATCCTCTAGCACATCTCGCCAAGATCCAGTCAGCAGGGCTGAATCCGAAGTCTTCGGGGCTATGGAAAGGGACATTTCCTCTCCAGATCACCTGCATTCGGGAACAGATTGGGGGTGCAGGTCAGGGAGCTCTTTTCTCAGTGACTCTCAGCAGGCTAAGTGGGGGGGACTTTCCCTGGCAAGGGGGCACCTGGGCAGTCTTCCGTGTTCCGGGACCCCGCCGAGGACCTTGGGAGTTCTTCCCAGCGGTCCAGTTTAGGTTCTGCTCTTGATCCGTAACTTCAAGAACCCCAGGAGCTGGGCGCAAAGAGAGTCCGAGGGGCAGGTGTGTTCGACCCCTCGCCCAGCTACGGTGTGCCAGGCACTGCTCGGGTGCCGGTGCCGCAGAGGCTGAACAAGGAGCAGGGCCCACAGAGAGGAGGGGGAAGAGGAAAAAGGGAAGGGAAGGGCTGCGTGGGGCGGAATCTTGAAGAGCGAGCAGGGGTTCTCAGGGCTCCCGGAAAGGGGAAGACCTTCTGGACAGAAAAGGTGGAATGTGTGAAGACGTCCCATACGTGGGGACTGCAGGCCTGTAAGTCACTAGTACTTCCTAAGTCAGAGTGTACAGGCAGATCGGGCCCATGGAATCCAGCCTGCCATCGGGTGGGGGGCGCCTAAGCTGGCACTGAGGGTCTGGGCGGAGACGCAGAGGTCCGTGGCCTGGACCTCGCCGTGATCCTGAAAGAGAAACACGTGGCGGCCTGCAGCAGGACGGGGCCCGCAGCCTGTGCCCTGCTGTCCCCTCTTCTGACACATGTCAGGCGAGGCAACGGGAGCCTTATGAGACGCCGAGAAACCACGACGTCTGAGCAGAGTATCCAGACCCGGGGCGAAGCTTTCGGAGACTCCTTCAGTGCGTTTCACTGTGGACCCGGGCGGGAGACGGTGCGTTGGGAGGCCCAGCTCACGGGTGGGTGGCTTCGGTCTATACATACCCGCCGCTCCCCGAGGTCTTGATAGGAGCACCGGGCGGAAGGTGTCATCCTGCTGGTGGGTGAGGCCCGAAATGACCGATGGTCGAGGCGCAGGAATCCTGACATTCGCCGGGCAGGGATCTGCCGGCCGTGCAGCGGGATACTGGGACAGAGAGACAGGACACCAAGGCTCAGGCGGGAAGCAACGTTTATTGATGCCGGCACCGGCTCGGGGGAGTCACATCCAGAGGCTGAGCCCCGATCTGGACAGGGCTCGGAGCTATATACCCTGAGGTTTCCGGGTTAGCAGCTAGAATTCCTTATTAGGGCATGTGGCAGTCTGTGAGTTTCTGACTGGCTCCCGGGTGAGGTAGGAACTAGGAAATGTTAACCGCGGAAGTCTTGGTGGCCATGTGGTCCGGGAAAGCCTTTGTCTAGGGCTCTCTGCCACATTTCCCCCCTTTGATGCTCGAACCCATACGTGGGTTAGAGAGCATCATCTCCTTCGACGGGCTGTTGGTCTAGGGGTTAGTACTTCCATAACATGAGGACCTTAG
>NW_017731971.1:0-1159 GCF_001890085.2 Hipposideros armiger | reverse complement strand
GAGCCCGGACAGTTAATTCCTCACCCAGGGTCAGCTTGTCAGCCTCAGACACGAGGAGGACCGTTGCTGCGAGCGCCCTCAGGCAAGGTGGCCATCCTAATGCCACTGAGTCGAGTTGTTTTGAGAGGTAGGCTACCGGCCGGTGCCAATCCCACTGCCGTTCCCGTTCGTTCACGTACGTAGAGGAAGAAAGGCTTGGTGATGTCCGGGAGCTCTAGGCCAGGGCCATGAGTGAGAGCCCGCTTAAGCTCATTAAAAGCCTTTTGTTGTGGAGGCTCCCACAGGAAAGGTTCACGTTCACCCCCCTTTGTGGCTTCGTAAAGGGGTTTGGCCATAGTGGAGAAGCTGGGGATCCAGATCCTACAGAAGCCTGCTGCCCCTAAGAATTCGCGGACCTTTTTCCGAGTGGTGGGGACCGGGATGGTACATAACCGCCTGTTTTCTTTCTGGGCCGAGCTGGCATTGTCCTTGCGACAGGTGGAAACCAAGATATTTGACCTTGTCTTGGCCTATCTGAGCCTTTTTCTTGGAGACCTTGTAGCCTGCTTCCCACAAGAGTTTAAGGATGTGATTTGTACCCTGCATGCAATTATCGTAGCTCTTCCCGGCTAGCAAGCGGTCATCTCCATATTGGAGCAGCATGCAGCCGGTTTGACTGGCTGGAAAAGCCTTTAGGCCCAAAGCTAAGGCGGCCCCCAAAATGGTTGGGGAGCTCTTGAAGCCTTGTGGTAGCCTTGTCCATGTTAGCTGGCCTTGGTCCCTGTTTTCAGGGTTTCCCCATTGGAAGGCGAAGAGTGGCTGGCTCTGTGGGGCCAGACGAATACAGAAGAAGGCGTCCTTGAGGTCCAGACAGGTGAAGTGGGTTGCTTCCGCTGGGATGAGGCTCAGAAGAGTATATGGATTGGGAACTGGGTGTAGAGTGACCGTTTTGCTTGGTTTACTGACCTCAGGTCCTGCACCGGACGGTAATCTTCAGTTCCCGGCTTTTGGACTGGAAGCAGGGGTGTGTTCCAAGGTGACTGGCAGGGACGAAGAATCCCGTATTTTAGGAGCCTGTCCAAACGTTTTTGGATGCCTACTTGTGCTTTATGGGGGGATGCAGCATTGCTTGTGGTGCGCTGGTTCCGCCGCAGGTTTTAGTTCCACAACTACTGGGGGC
>NW_017737223.1:0-1221 GCF_001890085.2 Hipposideros armiger | reverse complement strand
AGTTTTTTTGGTTTGATTTATAGAATAATGATTGCTGTTTACTTTTCATTTAATAATTCAGTTCTTATGAATCTTAATGAATCTCCTTCAGAGATAATTTTCTTTCTACATCTCCCCAAAAATAAATAACAAAAAAACTTATCCAACTTGGAATATGAGGTTTCTGACAATAGGAACCAATACTTAGCATGGCTGTCTGTGATCATTTTTTTCTTGAGGACCCAGTTAAGTTATTGACTTAATTAATTGGTTAGTGCATTGGTTGTTGAACTTGGATGATTCTCACTAACCATAATGCTAGCAAAGCTCCTGAGGGCATTTGAAGTTTGTAAAGCAGTTTGTTCTTCTATCAAATGCTCTCCTTTTGGAGTTCTTGAGTCTTGAGGCTGTAATTTTTCATTCTCTCCTTCACTTTTACATCACTAATAAGGTGATTTGGCCTTCAGGAACACCAACCCACTTCGAATTTGCAACATTTTATCAGAATTTGAATTATACTGTGACTCACTGAGAGCCATCCTATAAGTATACGGTTTTTTGTAGCAGCAGTTTTGAATTTTAGGGAAGTTTTTTTAGTGGGGATGGGAGAAGAATCCCATATATAGTAGAAATCAATAGATGAACTTTTATAAAAATGAATTATCAATACACACATAGTGGTGGTATTGTGATTTCTATTCTGGTTAGCCTGTTTAATGTGTTTTTATTTTAATAAAGGAGCTTAATGTTGTACCTTTAAAAACCTGATTGTTAGTACTGATATAATCACCATCCTTTTCTTAATGCCACTTTGGCATGGAGTCATCCTTCTATATACAAACAGCAGCCATCAGTTAAATAAACATGTAATCATTAGGTTAAAATTAAAAGTGCTACCAGGCATATTGCATCACTCTCCTAATTGTCCTGAATACTGGCCAATTGGATGATGGCTACAGTCTGTGCAAATGTATAATCTTTTCAAGATTAAGGGTGCAGAGGGATGAGCACAAGTGAAAACTTAGATGCCCATTCCATTAACTTCGTATTTTAAAAATCCAAGAAATACCTTATCTTTTGCAAAGACGGTTTCATCATTAGAAAGTCCAGTTTCGTTACTCCCAGGAACATCATCAGCGGAGATAAAGCAAACAAATCCCGGCACCTTCTGAGCTTCTGAAGTATCAATGGACCTGCAAGAACGAGCAGTGTGAGGAGCCAGGCAGCGAAACTGAAGTGGAA
>NW_017737222.1:0-1221 GCF_001890085.2 Hipposideros armiger | reverse complement strand
CTCATTTGTAACACATGATTTTTGTGCACATCTGTGCTTTGTGGGTGTGGGCTTAGAAATAAGCAACCACCTCTCAAAGGCAGCTGTTGCCAAAGTGGATAATATTTCTAAATTCTTTTAGCTGGAAAGCTAGCATCCCTTCCACCCCTCCATCCCCCAAAGGCACTAAGATTCCTAACACACATGAGCATAGGACTCTACCTTCAATCCTTTGCAAGTTGTAATAACTAAGCCTGCTGCTTCTGGTTGAGTGAAATAGAGACTTTCTTTCCCGAAGGTCAGATAGGGCTACCGAGGCACTTAGACAAAGCTGATCTGCTGGAATGTGATTTACATGCACATGGGTTGGTTGGTTGGTTGGTTTTTCAGTATTGTGTTTTTTGTTTTTGTTTTTTAGCCAATTGGGGGTGAGGCAGAGGGTTGCTTAAATGTTAGTACCCCAAAGGAACTCTGATGGATTATTCCAGAGCGTGAGTGGATTTAGGCATCTATGGAATTCCACCTACTTAGTTGTTAGACAGACCCAGAGCCGAGTTAAAATCTGTCCATCATTTTTGAGGACAGCCCAGCCAGGTTGAACCCTATTCCAGCCCAGCTTTGTTTACTTGCTGATGGGGTCCAGCTTGCTATAAAGGCCACCACCTCTTTAGGGTCTCTATCAAGTCAGGAGTTTTTCCGCTCACGTGGCTGCTCTCAGGACCAACATTACCTCAGACGCATACAGCAGTCATGGTGCCTGGGGGCCATGATGCCTTTAGAGGCTCACACAAATGCTTTCATTTCTTTGAAAACCAGAGTGGGGGGAAATGAACATAACCCAGTCTGGATTATTTTCACCTTTGTACCAACTCAGTTGTAAAATATGATAGTGTATGTTTTTTATGGAGGCAGACACTCTCAAAGGCAAACATGACTGGGCCCCCCAAAAGTCATCATGGGACTGTGAGTGTGCTTTGCTGCTAAGGGGACAGCAGGGGAATTGGGTCTGTTCTAAACCCAGGTTGCCCCCTCCCCTTCCCAGGTGACCTGGATGAGGAGATCATTCCCGAAGAAGAAATCATTTCCCGAAGCCAGTTCCCTGAGAGCTGGCTCTGGACCATTGAAGAGTTAAAAGACCCAGAGAAAAATGGGTGAGGCTGGGATAACCCCCATTTCAACCCATCCCCAGGCCAATTCCTGCCAGTTCCCCAGACCAGACCATTTAATTTGCATGCACCTCAA
>NW_017737221.1:0-1221 GCF_001890085.2 Hipposideros armiger | reverse complement strand
TTGCCATGGGCTACCGTGTGTAGCCAGCAGCCAGCGTGAGCGGCCAGCAGCTGCAGTGAGCAGCCGTCCAGAAGTGGTGACTGATCTGCCTCTCCTGGGAAGAGCGTAATGATGGTGCCAACTTGGGCCAGTGAAGCAACGTCCTCCACAAGTAGACTGAAGAACAAAACGACAGCAACTTGTCTGATCCCCTTCCCCCAATTCCCCAGCGCTATTCCAATTCCCCAATAAAACTCTTTAAAATAAAAATACAAATAAAAATAAAGCAGCTATAAAGCCAAAGCATACATCAGCAGACACATACATATTCCCAGAATTAAACAAAACATAGTTCATATTTATTTTGGTGTATTTGTGGCTTAATGTTTTATATTGTTTGCAAACAAACAAAAAAAAAAGTTTGCCTCAAATTAAAATGTCAATATTGTGATTGCATTTTTTCTTTCATTTACTATAACATTTTAACCATTTATATCTTAGCAATGTAGGGTTTGTTTGTTTTTAATTGCATTTATTTTATTTGGTTAATATCATAGTGGTTCCCATGTACAGCTTTCTGCCTAGAAATTAGAGAAACAGAGAGCCATGGACGTCTCCTTCCACCAGCTTTCGGTTTCACTGTAGAATAGCACTGGGAGCTGGGTAGGGGGTCTTAGAGAACCTCCACTGCAGCTGTCCCCACTCCCCACCCCCTATATATCCCTGTCATGGAGACACAAGCATTCAAAGTATTTCTATGTCTCCCAGACTGAAGGGTGGAGCTTGCCATAGGGTAGACCAGTTAACCCAGAGTCCTGAAGGGGACTCACAATGCTAAAGTGAAGAACATCTAATGTTTAGAGCTGGTTGCTGAAGGGAACATAAGCTCATGTGGAAACTTGAGCAAAGGATCTGAGAGGTGAGAAGCACATGCCCAAAGATGAAAGGAGGTGAGCCACACTTCATCCAAACCAACCAGAACAAACTGTAGGGGAACAACATGTGCCACCCCAAAATACGCCACGTTGGCATGTTCAATATTTTGAATTAAAGTTACTTAATAAACACCCAGTACAAGAAGAATACTCTTACCCTCTTTTATGCTTCCGAAAGCAGAAAATTCATTTCCTATGTGAAAGGTACCCTCCCTGCATCAGGAGGTAAAGACACATCCTTATCACCAGAGATAAAAAATCCAAGGTCAAGAAGCTTGTGTAAACAAACTCCCCTTACTTTCTTCTT
>NW_017737220.1:0-1221 GCF_001890085.2 Hipposideros armiger | reverse complement strand
TGTGTAGTTGAAGCTGCTCTCAGTTGGGCCAGATTTGTGTTTGGAAACAGTTGCTTAAGGACAAAGTGTGTGTGCAATTGGAAATGTATGCTTAGTGGATTTAAAAAAATTACATTTGTAATGCAGTTAGCATAAACTTCCCAGTGAGTACATTAAATGCAACCCAAGCGGAAGCATTTTTTTTTTCTGTAAGTTTTGTGCCATACGTCAATGTGAAGTTCATGTAATGGGTAAGATTGTTTTGTGTATTTTCAGTAAATGAATGTCAAATCTGAAGCTTTCTTTTTGAAAAAACAGGCTCACAATATTAAATAAATCATGCATAGATTATGACATTCATTCCACAGCCTAAGAGCTTGTTTTGAAAGAGATGAGCTTGTGTTCTGTACCTGAACCTTAGCTTGCATGTTATACACATACACTTTCACAAGTACAAGCCAAGGTAAACATCATTTCATTGTAACCTTTTAAAATTCTTCAGCATAATGACTAGCTATGACATGAATAAGTATACCAAAAAAAAAAAAAGAAAAAGAAGACCTATTCTCATGCTTCATTTACATTATTCTCAGAATACAAATAGTGAGATATTAAAACTGGGTAAGACTGTCAAATGAGATTCATTCACCTGACACTTCTGTCACTTTAAATTGCTTTGTTGTTTATGCCTTGGTTGCAATCTCAGGCCTGTTACTTGTTAATTGCTTAGTGAGTGCAATTGTATCACAACAAATTTATCAGCATTTTAAGAGGAGAACTGTCTCTCGCTTGGATATGAAATTACGTTGATGGATCGAAGGTGATTATTATCATTAAATGTGACATGCACAAAATAAAAATTCTAGTTTTAAATTCCTTTGTAGTAAAGGCACAATAAAATTCTATTTGGAGTCTTCGAATAAAGGAATGAAATATCATGTTAGCAGATGACCACCAAACCACATCAAATGAAATATTTGTTGAATAATTAAGAAGTGCAGAGCACTCTAAATATTGGCTGTTAAAAACAAAACACAATGGGGGGCCGGCCGAGTGGCTCAGTTGGTTAAGAGCACGAGCTTTGAGCAACAGGGTCACCAGTTCGATTCCCACATGGCCAGAGAGCTGCGCCCGAGCTGAGCTGCCCTGAGCTGCTGGCAGACGGCCGGATGGCTCAGTGGTTAGAGTGTGCACTGTCAGCAACAAGATTTCCAGTTTGACTCCCTCAGGGATGGTGGGCTA
>NW_017737219.1:0-1199 GCF_001890085.2 Hipposideros armiger | reverse complement strand
ATATATATATATATATTTATAGTTGACATTCAATATTATTTCATATTAGTTTCATGTGTAAACGCAGTGGTTAGGCATTTATATAGTCTATGAAGTGATCCCCTGATAAGTCTAGTACCCACCTGACACCCTACATAGTCTTTACAACATTATTGATTATATTCTCCATACTATATTTAAATCTATGAGTCTTTAACTGAATAGTTTTTGCTTCTGAATAATACTTTAAAGATTTTCTCCATTGCATAATCATAAAAATGTTAACTATTATGTTCTCTAAATTTATGTTTTTTTCACTTTAAGCCTTTTCCTCAATTTTTCAATTTGAAAATTGTCAATCATCCAGAACAGCGGTTCTCAACCTTCCTAATTGCAACCCCTTAATACAGTTTCTCAACCATAAAATTATTTTCATTGCTACTCTATAACTGTAATTTTGCTACTGTTATGAATCATAATGTAAATATCTTTTTGTTTTCTGATGGTCTTACGCGACCCCTGTGAAAAAGTTGTTCGACCCCCCAAAGGGGTCGCAACCCACAGGTTGAGAACCGCTGATCCAGAAACTTGAAAGAATATAGCACAATAAGTATCTATGTTGGCTCCACTTAGGTTAATCAGTTGTTCGCTTTTTGTCATATTTGTTTTCTCTCTCTTTTAATTAGCAATAATCGCGCCTCAGATAAACCTCATTGGCTACGATACTGCCACTGCGCAAAGCTGTCTCTCTCTTTTAATATAATACTTTTTTTCTGTCCCATTTGAAAGTAAGTTGCAGATTTCATGTCACTTCACCCTTAAATATTTCACAATGCATCACATAAGAAAAAGGGCATTCTCCTACATACTCACAATATCATTATCAAACTTAAGCCAATTAATAAAAATTTCCTCATACTCAGCCCATATTTAAATTTTCCCACTGAAGCTCAAAATGTCTTTTATATGTATTTATTTTTTTCCCAAACAGGATCCAAACAAGGTCACACATTGTATTTCATTATTGTATTTCTTTTAATGTAGAACAAAGTCTCTGCTCTTTTTTCCTCCTGACATTGTCTTTTTTTTTTTAAGATTTTTATTGGGGAACTGGGGGATGGGAACAGCACTGGGGAGTTGGGGGAAGGGAAACAGACAAGTTGCTGTCCTTTTGTTCTTCAATCTAGTCGTGTAGGATGTTGCTTCACTGGCCCAAGTTG
>NW_017737218.1:0-1173 GCF_001890085.2 Hipposideros armiger | reverse complement strand
TTGTCAGCCATTTCCCATCCCTCAGTTTTATTGTGATATAATTGACATAACACATTGTGTAAGTTTAAGATGCACAATGTGATTATTTGACACATGTATGTATCGCAAAATGTTCACCACAATAATGTTAGCTATCACCTCCATGACCTCACATAATTACCATTTTTTGTTGATGTGAGAGCCTTTAAGATTTATTTGCTTAGCAACTTTCAATTATGTCATACAGTATTGTTAACTGCAGTCACCATGCTGTACATGGATCCTCAGAACTTAATTCATCTCAAAACTGGAAGTTGGCGCCCTCTGACCAATATCTCATTCCCCGCACCCAGGCTGCCAGTCTTTTCTTCTCAATCTATAAAATATCTTCATGTATCACAGAGATTAGCTCCATGATAAAGACTGCAAATATTTTCCCCAATTTGTCCTTTATCTTTTGCCTTTGGTTATGAAGCTTTTGGCTAAGAAAAAGCTTTTTTATTTTATTGTGTCTGGATATTGAGTCCTAGGTAGGAAGGTTTTCCTCACTCTCAAATTTTAAATGAATTCACTCATATTTTCTTTGAATACTAATGTGAGTTATTTTTGTACACTTAGACCCTTGGTCCATTTGGAATGAATCCTGGTACATGGTGTGAAATATGGATCCAATTTGATCTTTCATTCCAAAATTTCTAGGTCAGAAAGCTTTTTAATGAAAAAGGTTGTTTCAAAATCCATCTTTTCTCCACTGATTTGAAATGCCATCTACATAATTTATTACATTTTTATATCAATTTGGCTCCATTTTTGTACTTTCTATTGCTTCATTAGTCTTTCTTTTCATGAACCAGTAGCATGCAATTGAATTGCAGAGACTTTTATAATATGCTTTAACATTTCATAGAGACCATGTTCCTCCACCCCCATAATTGCTTATTCTTTTCCAGGGTCTCCTGGTTATTTTTGCTTGTTTATTTATTTATTTTTAGCATGTAGTTTAGAATTTATCTCCAGAAAAAAAAATCTGATGTTATTTTTTTTAATTGGGGTTGCATTACATTTATTAAAAAACTTAAAACTGATATCTTTGCCATGTTGAGTCTTCCTATCCAGAATGCAATATATCTTTCCATATGTTCTGGCTTACTTTATATACAATTTTTTTAAACACAAAAAGGGACATGTTTTATA
>NW_017737217.1:0-1222 GCF_001890085.2 Hipposideros armiger | reverse complement strand
GGGGACTGAGTCACAGGAAAAGCGGCGCCTGGGAAAGAATGTGCAGAACAGGTGCCCCACTCCCTTGAGCCATGAAGCTTCCCAGGTGCTCAGCGTCGCCTCCTACTTGGCCTGTACGCGCCTCTCCTTCCTCCTGCACACCTGGAATACACCTAGCTCAGGGTGATTTTACTTTCCAAAGGGATGTTTTAAAGGGAGGACAATGAGTCTTGAATATGTATCATGTAGTCACCATTTCTTGTGTTCTTCACTCCTTGGTGTAAATCCGAGAGTTCATGTGGACCATGTTTCTGCCCCCTGAAGAACTACTTTCAGCATTTCTCCACTGCAAGTCTGATGACTGACAAATTCTCTTATCTTTTGTTTATCTGAAAAAGACTTTCTTTTGCCTTCAATGTTGAAACTTATTTTTGCAGATTTTTTTCAATACTTAAATGTTGTTCTTTTTGCTTCTGGCTTGCAGTGTTTCATATCAAACATCAGTAATAATTCTTATCTACATAATTCTTTTCCTAATTTTTAGATTTTTCTCCTGGTTAACGGATTTTTTTTGTGTGTGTGTGCTTCTCATATCTAGTAGTTATTGTCCCCCATTAAAAAAATATTATTTGAAAATAATTTTAAATTAATACAAAGGTTGTAGGGATAAGAATGGTGCTTAGAACACCCACCATTTACCTAGGTTCACCTACTGTTAACCTAGTCCCCATTTGCTTTATTATTCTCATTATTTATCTAATGATAATCTAGTCATAATAGTTTTTTCTAAATACTTGAAAATAAATTGCATACACCATGTCCATTTATCCCTAAATACTTCACTGTGTATGTCCTGAGAATAAAGATATTCTCTTATGTAATCATAGTACAGCTATCAACTGCACTAAATTTAACATCAGTACTGTACTTTTTCTAATCTACCATCTATTTTTCAGTTTGTCAGTTGACTCAATTATGTCCTTTATAGCATTCCTCCTCCCCCACCCCATACAGTCCCCCATCTAAGATTGGGTATTACATTTTATTGTCACGCCTCTTTTAGTCTACTTTAATTCAAAATATTTCCACAGCATTTCTTTGTGTTTTATGACATTGGCATCTTGAAGAATACAATCACTTTTCAAAACATAGAATGTCCCTCATTTGGGGTTCGTCTCTTGTTTTCCCATGAATAGATTCAGGGTATACTTTTCAGGCCAGAATATGTCGTTAGTGTGTCCTC
>NW_017737215.1:0-1174 GCF_001890085.2 Hipposideros armiger | reverse complement strand
AGACCCCTCTTGGCACAACCCACCACACCAGAGCAGCCGACTATAAGACCCCTCATTGTTATCTTGTGCCCCAATACCATCTTTACTGGGGGTGCCAAAAAATATGTATAAGCATTCTAAGAGATGTTATCTATGCAGCAGTAGTTTGCCATAATCAGAAATGTCTGGATGCTGATGGTAACCACTTTGAGCACCTCTTGTAATTGCAGAAGTCAAACGTGCCTATATATTGAGTATTACAATACAATTTTAATAGAGTTTTTTCATTTCTTAAAATGTGTATACATTTTTTTACTACCTCTGTATATGCTGTAAATGTTAACTATCCTGTGCCTAATGTAAAAAAAGTGTGTGTCTCTCTGTTTTACTTTTTATCCAACCCCAGAGATTTCCCTGCTTTGCTTTCTCCTACCCACTTAATCTACCACCAATGGATTTCACATAACCCTCCTTATGTGTTCTTTTATTCTAATGTATAAAATAAACTGCAAAACTGCTGTTCTGTTCTCCAGAGCATTTTCTTAATTTGTTGAGATTTTGCTTCCCGGCAATTGTCGTCAGTTTGGCGCAAATAAACTCATTAAAGTTCTCCACAGGTTTGGATGCTTCTTACATGAGCAATTCTAGCTTATTGCCTTGAGTAAGAATCTTACTATTTTAATATGTTCCTAAAATTTTCATCTTTAGGATGAGGTGGGTAGCTTTAAAAAGGGGGATGGGTGGGTGATGATTCTTATAATTTGGAACAAGAAATGTAAGACCTGATCAGGGCTGGAGATCCATCTCTTTGTTGAGGCAGCAGCAGGTGGGCAGAGAAGAAGGGCTGGTGAGGAGGGAGGTGAAACGCTGCATATTCCTTTCTGTGCTCAATTCAGTTTCAGCTTTGACTTGGTGGTATGGGCTGAATGTCTGTGTCCCCCTCAAATTCATATGATGACATCCTAACATCCAATGCAGTAGTATTTGGAGGTGGGGCTTTTGGAAGGTAATTAAGTCATGAAGATGGAGCCCCCATAAATGGGATTAGAGTCCTTGTAAAGAGACTTGAGAGCTTGTTCTCTTTCTCTCTCTCTCTCTCTCTCTCTCTCTCTCTCTCTCTCTCTCTCCCCCACACACACTTTTACCATATGTTTGTGTCCCCCTCAAATTCATATGATGAAATCCTAACCTCCAA
>NW_017737214.1:0-1222 GCF_001890085.2 Hipposideros armiger | reverse complement strand
AATAGACAAGCTTCAGTAGGAGGTGAGTAATGACATCTACACAGGACTGTCCCTCCCACCCCCAATCTGACTGCATTCTGCTGGCAGGGGTCTCCTGGTAGCTGCACAGTCAGGAGAATTCAGGGAGAGGGAAGATGCACGTTCCTGGGGATGCCAACTCCAGACTCTGGCTCCTAGGGCAATTCTTTCTCTTTCTATCCTTTGTAAATGAACCCTAGATGGCCAGGCTCTAAGGGAGGAGTCTCACTGTCTCACTGAAACTGACCAAAGCAAGACAGGCATTTTGGTGACTGCAAACCAAGGAGTCTGGATTTAGATCTGTGGAGAAAAGAAAGTCACTGGAGGCAGAGCAAGGCTGAGCAAGTGAATGACAGAATTAGAGCATGTTTCAGAAAGATTAACCAGACATCAATGATGGAGATTGGACAGGTGTGAGACTGAAGATGGTGAGACAGCTAGGAGATTTTACCAAAAGAGAGAGACCAGATGTGCATCTAATAAGTGTGTGGGTGGAGGACAGAGGGCAGATAAGATTTACAATGGCAGATCCAATAGGACCTGGTACCTCATCTTTCAAGGAAGGCATCTCTGACAACAAGGCTCCACGCCCATAAGAGAGGGATGCTGTTATTAGCTCAAAAGGCTAATGCCTACCTATTCAGGTCAGGTAAGACCAGGACACCTTCTCTGATCACGCCTCAGCTGATTTAGGGAATATTCACTCCCACGCACTCCCATAAAGCCTTTTAGGGGAAACGGCACCTGCCCCATCGTACGGCTCTTACGTTTGACTCATCCATTTTCCCAAACAGACCTGAAGCTCCTTAGGGCATGGGTGCCATTTTTCTTAGGCATCACTGCATCCATAGTCCTGGAAAGCTTTTAGTCCATTCAATTTCTCCTACCAGAATTTTCCTACATGGTTTTTCTCTTTAGCAAAAAAATAAAAACCAAGGGGAGAGTGCCCGTGAGTTGATCATAGTTGAAGGGGGATAATGGGTACATAGAGGTGTGCTATACTGTTCTACATTTGTGTATGCTTGAAATTTTCCATAATAAAGTGCTAAGGTTAAAAATAAACTGAAATTGCCAAGGGAAGAATAAAAGATTTAGAATTCAGGGTTCCTTGCTTTTATGGAATGGCTCAATCTGTAAAAAGACAACTCAACCTTTAGTTACAACAATCAGCCTTGAAAAATAACACAAACAGCCTAATCAACCC
>NW_017731970.1:1032683-1066723 GCF_001890085.2 Hipposideros armiger | reverse complement strand
GCCCTCATATGTGGGATCCGAACCGGGGCCCTCTGGCGTCCCAAGCTAGTTCTTAACCATCACGCTACTCGGCCGGCCCTGATTGTATTTTTTTAAATATGTAATATGGAGTTACAGCTGTGTTCTCTGAGTTCCTGTGTCCCTGCCAGCGCCTCCTGGATGTCCTCCCAGAACTGCAACCCAACCGCCACCAGTGTTGCCACAGCCGGTGAAGGAGCCAAGCCCAGCAGAGGCACGGACCCGAGACTCGTGAGCAACAGGTTACAGCAAGAGCCGATGACCCTCATGATGTCTGGCGACAAAGGAATTTCTGCCTTCCCTGAATCAGATAACCTTTTAAAATCGGGGGCGGGGCATCCATGGAGCAGGTGGCACAGTGTATGAAGACCTGAGGTGTAAGACCTCCCTAGAGCTCCCCAGTGGTTACCCTTACTACGCACCCACAGTGAAGTTCCTCACGCCCTGCTACCACCCCAACGTGGACACGCAGGGTAGCATCTGCCTGGACATCCTGAACACAAATGATCTGCCTTGTATGACGTCAGGACCATCCTGCTCTCCATCCAGAGCTTTCTAGGAGAACCCAACATCAATAGACCGTTGCCGAGCTCTGGAAAACCCCCCACGGCCTTTAAGAAGCACCTGTAGGAAACCTTCGCAAAGCAGGTCTCCAGCCAAGAGCCCTGACCGGGGCTGTCCAGCCTCTCTCATTGTGCTGTCTTTTATTTTTTCTTTAGACGGTCTGTCCTTGATTTCTGTATAGGACTCTGTATCTTCAGCTGTGGTGTCATATTTGTTTAGTTTCTGTTTTCAAATCGAGTCTCTGGTGAAGCTCCTGTGGTGAATATATTAAATAAATATATTTGCGTTTTGTGTTTTTTTTTGTTTTTTTACAAAAACATATACTTATGTAGTTTAATCTAAAGCAATCATAAAGGAATGTCTTGGAATATGTAATATGAGTACTAGATAAGGATTATTAAAATAAATGAGGCTGCTGGGGCCAACCAGGTGGGTCAGTTGGTTAGAACGCGAGCGCTGAGCAACAGCATTGCCGGTTCAGTTCCCACATGGGCCAGTGAGCTGTGCCGGATTTGAGCTGTCGCTGAGCTGGTGACAGCGTGCTCTTAACAACAAGGTTGCCAGTTTGACTCCCGCCGGGGATGGTCGACTACACCCCCCCCGCCCCCCAACTAGATTGAAAGCAGCGACTGTACTTGGAGCTGAGCTTGCGCCCTCCACAACTAAGATTGAAGGACAACCACTTGAGTTGGAGCTGATGGGTCCTGGAAAAACACAATGTTCCCCTTCTCCAATTCTCCAACACTCTTCCCTTCCCCAATTCCCCCAATAAAACGTTTAAAAAAATAAATGAGTTGCTGCAAAGGCATTTTTAATAATAATTTAGAACTAAACTATTTCAGAAAAACCTAGGCATTGGATGTGGTGAGCGTGGAGGTAGAGTAGGGAAAGAGCATTTGAAACTTCTCAACTAGGGCGAGAATGGGAAGGGAGATGCAAACAATCTAACCATCTCATCCTGTTGGAGTAGAGGATGCCAAGAAAAATAGACTGCCTTAGTGAGAAAATAGTTGAGGCAGCTTATTTTCAAATAATGATAACAAAATATGCAATTGATTAAGAATACCAGAGAATAGCTCTTACCATGTCGCCGGTGCCTACCCCGCCAACACCACTTCACTTCTCCTCTCCTGGTCAAAGCCTGAAGCCCGGGAGACCAGAATGAGAAGCGGCGACTACCGTGTTTCCCTGAAAATAAGACCTAACTGGAAAATAAGCCCTAGCATGATTTTTCAGGATGCTTGTAATACGAGCCCTACCTCAAACATAAGCCCCAGTTAAGATCATCAGCCAGACATGACTGTTTGGATAAATGTGGAGTTTTGTACATCAATAAATGAATAAATGTAGATTGTTGGAGCAAAAATTAATATAAGACCCGGTCTTATTTCCGGGGAAGTATGATATGTTTCGATGCAAGCTGACAGTCCTCGACTACCACAACCCTGCTGGCTTCAACTACAAAGATGAAACAGAATTTAGAAACTTTATTGTTTGGCTTGAAGACCAGAAGACCAGAAAATCAGACACTACAAGACTGAAGACAGAGGTAATTGAGGAAACTATCCACAGCTGTGACTGGCCCAAGTTCTTTGAAAAGTATCTCAGAGATGCTAATTGTCCTTTCAAGATTCAGGATGACAAGACACAATTGACTGGCTTCTTGGTTTTGCTGTTAGACTTGAATATGGAGATAATGCTGAAAAATACAAAGACTTGATACCTGATAATACGAAAAAATGCTGACAATGCAGCTAAAACTGCAGAGCCATTGATCAATTGGGATGTAAATAATTGTGTTTTTAAGGCAGGTGTAATGGCTTTGCCTAACCTTCAGATTCAGCCTCACGCTGATTACTTGATAATGCTTAAGGCAATTTTCATTTTGGTCCAGGAGCGCCTGACACAGGATGCAGTTGCTTAAGCAAATCGAACAAAAGAGGGCTTGCCTGTTGCTTGAGACAAGCATATTCTTGGTTTTGGCAAAGGAGACGCAGTTCCTTTTTTTTTAAAAGATTTTTATTGGGGAATTGGGGGAGGGGAACAACATTGGGGAATTGGGGGAAGGGGAACAGACAGTTGCTGTCCTTTTGTTCTTCAGTCTAGTTGTGGAGGATGTTGCTTCACTGGCCCAAGTTGGCACCATCCTTGTGCTCTTCCCGGGTGAGGCAGATCAGTTGCTGGCTTCTGGATGGCCACTCACGGTGGCTGCTGGCCGCTCTCGCTTGCTCCTGGCTACACACGGTAGCCCATGGCAACCCACTGCCACAGGGGCTGCAGCCTACGCTGTCGCCAGCGACTCACGGCAGCCCAGCTCCAGGTTGAGCTGTTGTTCAGCATCTTAGCTGTAGAGGGCAGTGTCACTGGCCCTCATATGTGGGATCTGAACCGGGGCCCTCTGGCATCCCAAGCCAGCTCTTAACCAATGCGTCACTCGGCCGGCCCAGGAGATGCAGCTCTTAATGTAGCTCCTCAAATTCTGTGATTGCTGCATATAGAAGAGCTCAGAGTTACAATAAAAATTGATGAAGCCATAGTAGCTGTTCAGGCCATTATTGCCAATCCACAAACAGACCACAGACTGGGGAAAGTTGGAAGATGAACATTTTAGGATTTCTGCCTCTCACCTACTTAGTACAATTAGGAACCATGTACGCTTTGGCATGTGTTTGGAAATTAAATGTCACATTTTCAAGGGAAGAATCCCATAAAATTTACTATGTTCTAGAGATCTATCATCATTGTTTTTTCTTTAATAAGGTTTGGGAAAGTGAAAAAAAAAGAATATCAGAGAATAACAAGTTGCTATTAAAAGAATGGAAAAATACAATGGAATGTCCATATTAGCAAAGGCAAAAAAATAGGACAGCAACTTACTAAAAGAAGCAAAAATAATAAAAAAGAAGAACCATCAAAGTAAAATGATACAGTTTTGCTTAGTTACAACTTTGAAGGGCAGCCTGTCTACATAAAATTTGTTTTTCTAGGGCCGGCCGAGTTTCTCAGTTAGTTAAGAGCGCCAGCTCTGAGCAACAAAGTCGCTGGTTCAATTCCCACATGGGTCAGTGAGCTGCACTTGAGCTGAGCTGTCACTGAGCTGCCAACAGACGGCAGGATGGCTTAGCTGGTGAGAGCACATGCTCCTAACAACAAGGTTGCCGGTTCGACTCTCCCATGGGATGGTGGGCTGTGCCTCACCACAACTAAGATTGAACACGGCACCTTGAGCTGTGCATGGCACTTTGAGCTGCCGATGGGCAGCCAGATGTTGACTAGACTTGGAACTGAGCTAGCTAGCTGCGCCCTTCACAATTAAGATTGAAGGACAACAACTTGGCTGTTCCCCTTCCCCAATTCCTCCAACATTGTTCCCCTTCCCCAATTCCCCATTAAAATATTTTTTAAATTGCTTTTCTAGGTACATAGGTATGTTTTTGGGCCCTTTGCCCTAAAAAGGAAAGGAAATTTGGTCTGGCAGTTCCAAAAGAAATGAGTGAAGAGATAGTTAACAGGTGATTCTCACTCTATGAACCCAGCTGTACTAATGCATTTTTGATCCTGTAAAAAAAAGATTTTTGGTTGACTTCTAACAACATGTATGTCATGCCATCTGAGTGACACTGAGCCCATTTGAGCTTCATGTAACCCATCCTGGACATCTTTGGGAATGGTGCCTGCAGTATTGAGAGAGGAACCGGTACAATAATTTCAAGGAAGAGTTTATGCTCAGCCTTGGGAATCCACCAGAGACCTGAACTCACAAGCTCACCAGATTTGATGGACTTCCTCCCTTTTGCCCTCCATCTGTTTCCTTTAAGTACTACCCGGAGAGAGACACCAGCTGAACTTGCACTTGAGTAATGTGTTGCTCCCTGCCCAGGCAAGCAAATAAATTGTCTTGTTTCAGATTACCATTTTGTCATCTTCTTTTATTTCCTTTTAATTATTCCCACCTATGTTGGCCCTTGATTCAGATTCCCTTTTAGGGTATTAGCTGGCTATATTTTATGAATAAGCTTCATTTATTTTAGTATCATGAGTACTTGGCAGTTCTTCCCTATCCCAGGTCAAATCCATACTCTTGGTCTTTAATTAGTTTTGTGCAGGTTGTATCTTTATGACTTAGCAGCTGCCCATTCATAGTGAGGTGGTTGTGTGAAAGCAGGTGGCATCAAAATGTTCTGATATGGAGCAGTAAAGTTGGTTCAGGAGATGATCATCCAGGAAAATCCAGGTGGACACAGTATAGCAGGACATATCTGGCAGAATTGGGGCCTCTGTCACAGGGCAGGAGTTTAGGAACAGAATTGTATCCCTTGATGATACTTGCAAATAAAGGAAAGTCTCTGGTTCTAGGTCAGTGGTGTCCAGTGGAAAAATAATGTGAGCCCCATATTTTAAATTTATTTTAAATGTTTTAGTAGCCTCATTTTAACAAGTAAAAGGAATCAGGAGAAATTACCCTTAATAATTTATTTAACCCAATACAGGCCTACCTCAGAGTTATTGTGGGTTAGGTTTCACACCACCACAATAAAGCAAATATCACAATAAAGCGAGTTACATACATTTTTGGGTTTCCCAGGGCATATATGTTACGTTTGCACGATTCTTGGTCTATTAAATGTGCAATAGCATTGTGTCTAAAAAATGTACTTACCTGGGCCGGCCGAGTGGCGCGATGGTTAAGAACTGGCTTGCGACGCCAGAGGGCCCCGGTTCGGATCCCACATATGAGGGCCAGTGACACTGCCCTCTGCAGCTAAGATGCTGAACAGCAGCTCAACCTGGAGCTGGGCTGCCGTGAGTCGCCGGCGATGGCGTAGGCTGCAGCCCCTGTGGCAGTGGGTTGCCATGGGCTACCGTGTGTAGCCAGCAGCCAGCGTGAGCAGCCAGCAGCCAGCGTGAGCGGCCAGCAGCCGCAGTGAGCGGCCGTCTAGAAGCCGGTGACTGATCTGCCTCGCCCGGGAAGAGCGCAATGATGGTGCCAACTTGGGCCAGTGAAGCAACGTCCTCCACAACTAGACTGAAGAACAAAATGACAGCAACTTGTCTGTTCCCCTTCCCCCAATTCCCCAGCACTGTTCCCTTCCCCCCAATACCCCAATAAAAATCTTAAAAAAAAAAATTAAAAATGTACTTACCTTAAACAAAATACTTTATTGCTAAAAAATGCTAACCATCTGAGCCTTCAGTGACTCATAACCCTTGCTGGTGGAGGGTCTTGCCTCAATGATGAAAATACAGTATCTGCAAAGTGCAATAAAACGAGGTATGCCTGTATATCCAAAATTATCATTTGCATGTGTAATTAATATTTTTAAATTCCTAATGAGACATTTTACATTCTTTTATTCTTATTAAATCCTCAAAACCCAGACACAGCCTATCTTAATTCAGATGCTAAATTTTCACCAGAAATACTTGATCTGTATTTAGATTTTTATAAAATCTATGGTTGAAAATGTAGATTCACCTTCCAAACATATTTACAAGTTTTCCAATAATTTAATCAAGTACCAGTTTTGAAATTTAAGTTAGTTATAATTAAGTAAAAATTAGTTCCTCAGTCTCACTAGCCACATTTCAAGTGGTCGGTAGCTGCGTGTGGCTACAGTGTTGGGCAGTGCAGTTGTAGAGGGGACAGAACAGCAAAGCAGATCATAGAGACAGCCTCAGGCATAAACTGTGTACCAGTGCTTGAGATAAGTCAAGAGCAGAGTATCAGAGTGCACAGTGGGAGTAGAAGTGACAATGTGAGAAGTGATTCCATGTGGTAAGCTGGAGCTCTCAGAAATCCTCGGCCTATGGTCACTTGGGCCTGAACTTGCAGATACAGAGCATGTGGCCACAGCCATGGAGCCAGGAGGGTGGTAGAGATTGGAAAACAAGAGTCACCCCTTTGCCAGGCTCTGCTCTGCCATATTCAAAACACCTAAGAAGAGGACACTAACCATTCCAGCAGTGAATTAAAACTCACCTATCCCACCTGTACCCCAAGGTGCTTGGAACCTGAGGGGATGTGAGAAGGGAAATGCTCCACCTGCCCTTTCATTCTCTCTTTCACTCCTCCTACCTGTCTGATTTCTGGGTCTCTAGCTCCTCAGCAGAGAGAAACCAGAGCAGTCATGAGTTGATAATCATGGGAAATGGGTGATGGGTACAAGGAGGCTTTTTACATTATCCTCTCTACTTTGCCATACAGCTGTAATTGGCTATATAGATCCACTTGAACAGTTAAGTTCTTGATGTTCCTACAGCCCCATTACACACCTTGCCCCATCCCAACTTTCATTTTGTGCCTGATGTCCTGCCACGTCAGGGCTCTCAGCCTGCCTTCTTCCTGCTTCACTTTTATCTCCGCAGGCAGCAAAGGGTGTACGTGTTAATTGTTAAATTCAGTTCAACAAGTTCCTCATTAGGGACAAATTACCTGAGTTTGAAATCTGCTAATTTTCCAATCAGAGTGAGTGTTTGCAGTTGTGATTTGGAAATAATTACCATAAGGTAAAAGCAAAACCTATGTAGGGATTAAAGTAAAGGTGAGGGAGGACAGGAGCTTATTTTGGCATCTTTCCTGGAAACTCCTGTTAGCATATGCAGATTAGTTGAGGTAACTCTGGGGTTGGGGTGGTAAAGCTCACCTGTAGCACTATTTTGCAAAGTCTGTTTACTTCATGTGCTAATGCCCTTGAAAGGTGACTTTGGCCTTCAAGGGAGAGCAGTGTGGTCTTCATGGGCCTGAACTGGGTCTGGAAACAGAAGACTCTTGAATTTTGCTATTTATCTAGAAATACATCTATACTTTTGCTAAAATCTGTTCTCAAATAAAAACATTTCCTTGGGGATGGAAGTGGTGAGTCTAAATGTCCTCTGGGTGATCTCGCAATGAATGTATTAGGGAAAGCTCATCTGAAAGAATTTGAAGAATTGTGGGATATTAATTGCTGCAGAATACCATTGTGATGGGGAGTGTAGAAATCTGGGTCATTCACCTTCAGTAATTTGTCCCAGTCCCCATTACTATATCACTAGTTCCAAAGCTTTGGAAATCCATGGTAAAGAATAGTAAAAATATTAAGAATTTTTTGACTACATACATACAACCATAGATTGTTGTACATAGAACATACAACCCAGCAATTCCTCTTCTGGGTATCTACCCAAAAAAACTGAAAACATTTATCTGTAAAGATATATGTACCCCTATGTTCATTGCAGCATTATTTACGGTGGCCAAGGCATGCAAACAACCAAACTGTCCTTCAATAGGTGATCGGATAAAGAAGATGTGGTACATATACACAATGGAATATTACTTGACCATAAGAAAAGATAAAATACTTCCATTTACGAAAACATGGATGGATTTTGAGATTACCATGCTAAGCAAAAGAAGTCAGACAGTAAAAGTTGAGAACCATATTACTTCACTCATATGTGTGATATAAAACTGAAAGCAACAAACACACAAGACTAAGAAACAGTTTAGACACAGACAACAATTTAGTGGTAAGAGGGTATCAGGGAAAGGGGGTGGTAGAAGAGGGAAAAAGGGGTCAAATATACCATGATAGAAGGAGAACTGACTCTGGGTGGTGAACACACAATGTGATATATAGACGATGTATTATAGAATTGTACACTTGAAACTTATATATAATTTTACTAACCAATGTAACCACAATAAATTTAATAAATGACAAAAAGAAAAAAAAAGAATAGTCAATGTTTCAGTTAAGTTACAAGCCAATGCAGAAAAACTCCTCCTGAGACATTGCTTTTGAAATTTGGAGCTAAGAAAAGCTGATCTCTCCTGAGAAGGTAGAATCCCTCCTTTCTGATAACTAGAGTTGTACAAGTTCTCAGGTTTCCCCTTGCACCTCAGCTGCCAGGAAACTCAAAACCAAATTTGAAACTGAACTCACCAAGTTCGCATTTATGGTAAGCACTTCAGCGTTCCTTGCTCCTTATTTTTTTATTTCTATTTTACTAATTCTTTTTACTTGTTTTTTGACATAGGCTACTTCAAATCTTTTGTCAAAAGAATCAGGGAAAAAATGCCTCCCTACATGAGTAAATACGTGCATAAATAAATAGTAGCTTTTCTTGGTTTATATACACTGCCTCTAATCTTTTAATAACCTTGCCTGTTAGGTATCCTCTTATACATGAAGAGACTGAGGCTCAGACAGGACTTGCCCTGAGGCAAGAAAGCTATTCAATGGCACAGTTGATATTTTCTCTCTCCCTCCGAAGTCCATGCCTGTGGCTGGGTACATGTACTTGATGTGGGGTGGACTGTAGATATGAAACTATTTTATTTTTTCCAATCACTGATTTCAACCATGCAAGCCCCCTTTGCCATTTGTTATGACATCTTGGCAGATCTCATAACTTTCTGGGCTTTCTTGGTTGGTAAACCTGATCAGTCCCAATTACAATTTCAATATCATATCCTTTGGTCCTGGAGGCAGAGAGAAAAGAAGGGAGACAGGGTTCTTTGGTGGATATGGTCCTTTTCCAGGTCTGATGCTGTAATCTGCTGAGGAGGGCGGGGAGGTCTCTGCATAGGGGGGCATTCTGTTTTTCACCTGGACTCCTTCCCAGTCCCTTCCTCAGAGAAGAGCAGCTCCGCCCGCTGACTCCCACCCCTGCTCCAGGTTCTGTTTCTCATCTCCTGGGCCGCCCTCTTAGTAAGCCCTGTGCTCCTCCATTTGGAGCCTTGGGAATTGTTGAGGTCCTTCTTCAAACTCTGAAGACTGTGGGGTCATGGATCAAGGTGGGTGTTATATTTCCATTTTCTTTCCAGGCACCTCAGTACATTTTGAGACGCCTACGTTCATATATTTCTCGACCACAAGGGGGCACCAGACTCCAGGTTCACACACCACAGAGATTTCTTGAGCTCGCGTGAAATTTCCTGATCAACAGCTCCCAAGGAAGACTTCCGGGGTGGGGGTGGGAAGCTGTGGGTCTGTGCAGGTCAGCAAGAGTCCAGGCAGGAAACTGGATGCCAACTGTCCCTTCACACAGCAGACCTTCCCACTCTCCTCCAGCAGCTCTTTTAGGGTTCTCCCTTACACTCCTCTTGGCTTGGGGGAGTAAGGGGCATCCGCACTCCTCCTGTCCCCTTCCCTTCCCATTCTGCCCCAAAGAGAGGCAGCCTCTCACTGGGAGCACTCAGTTTCCCTCTCCCACCTCCTGGTCCTCTCCTGTTTGCGGCGGGTGGCGGTTAAAGGCAACAGTCTGAGTCACAATGGGGCCATCTGTGCTATTTCTTAGTACTCCCTCTGAGAGGACGTGTGTGCTGGCTGGTTGAACTCTTTCGTCAGGATGTGGGAGCCCTGATGCTTTTTGTTTCCAGCTGTGGACTTGAGCAACTCTGGGACAACAGGAAAAGTCCTACTATTTACACACACGTGCGCTCACACACACAGCTGCCCAGCCTTATCCCATCCCTGTCTATTTAAAAGGGCAGAGGCCTATGACTGGTGGAACGTGTTTTCGAAGGACTGTTTTGAGTGAGTTTTCTAAAGACGTTATTACACGACTTGAGTAAGAAGTCGGTGGGGAGTGTGGGGGGCAGTTTGGGAAATTTCCCACCCCCATAATCGCTAGGGGAGGCATTCTTTGATGTGGAAAAGTAAGTTCTCCGAATTGTGTAGTGTTATGCAAATATATCTTCAAAACAAATCCCCTCATGCCCCGCCCCCACCCAGCAGGATTACTCTTGGGCTCTAATCTATACAGAAGCGCTGCAGCTTCTACTGCAAGAGATGGAGAGGGAAGGGGGTGATTTTAAAAAGTGCTAGCTGGGGCCGGCCGAGTGGCTCAGTTGGTTAAGAGCTCGCTCAAGAGTTTGAGCTCTGAGCAACAGCGGTTCGATGCCAGCCCGAGCTGAGCAGCTGCTAAACTACCAATAGGTAGCAGGATGGCTCAGCTAAAAAAAAAAAAAAAGTGCTAGCTGGGGCTATGCATCGTCTGCATACTATTTGAGAGACCAGAGTTATTTTGAAATTATTTTTTTGGCATTGTTTGGAGAGTGGAACGTTTTTTTTTTGTTTTTTTTTTTTTTAGCTGAGCCATCCTGCTACCTGTTGGCAGCTCAGCGGCTGCTCAGCTTGGGCCAGGACTCGAACCGCTGTTGCTTAGAGCTCAAACTCTTGAGCGAGCTCTTAACCAACTGAGCCACTCGGGGGCCCGAGAGTGGAACGTTTGAAGTTGAGATTATGGGGGCCTATGGTTATTGGCAATGATGAGTTCTAGGATAAAACCAGACTGGCTGTGTGTGGTAGGTGGCTAACACAATCATTGGAGGAGAGGAGGTGGAGAAGCTGAGGGACCAGGATCCTGGAAGGGTCATCTGTGTGGATACTGAAATCACCGAGAATTCTAATTCTTACGGGGTAGTGCGTGACAGTGAATCAGGCCTTAGAATCTTCGAGGTTTTCGGAGATGACTTCCCACAGTAGGAAAGAAGAGTGGTTTGATTTTAGGGGTTAACTATAGATCAAGTTGTCCCTTGATACTGGTTATGGGAGACTTCTTCAATGTCACCTTTTAATTACTGAGAGTCTGCTTACATGCAAAGCCTTTTGCTAGGTCCCCGGAGGAGGAGTAAGGCACATTCTCTGTCCTCAGTGGCATTAAAGTCTTCTCAGAGAAAAAAAATTCACAACTATGTGAGGTGATAGTCGCTAACTAAACTTATTGTGGTAATTATTTAGCAAAATATACATATATCAAGTCATTATGTTGCACACCTAAAACTAAGACAATGTTATATGTCAATTATATCTCAATAAAACTGGAAAAAATTAGGTCTACTCAGAGAGAGAAGGGAAATATACCAATGACTAAAAATCAAGGAAAGTATGGCAAATACCATTAGAGTTAAATCTTAATGGGTGGAATTGGGGAAGGCCTCACAAAGGAGATGACCTTCGGCTTGGATTCCAACAGGCTGAGATGGGTGTGGGGAGAGAGTGTTCTAAGAAGAAGACCAGTCCTGGGAAAGGAATGTGGAGGATGCGGTGTGCAGAAGCGTGGTGTATGTGCAGAGGGGACATGAAAGATAAGGCTGAAATGACGAGTTGACCCCTATCATGGATCTTGGTAATTTAAATGGAAAAAAGATTCCGCTGTTTGAATAAGGAATCCAACAGAGTCATGGTAGGGGTTGTAATATTTGCGTGTGTAAATGGAGAGCAAAGTTCCAAAGCTCTTCTTCCACTTAACAAAGAAATGTGACAGAAATATTTGTTACTTTACAGAAAACAGAATTGACAATTTAAGTATGATTATTACCAGAGCAACACATTATTAAATAAGATGACCAATCAGCATCGCAGACCTGTAGGTGTTTGTTGTAGGTTCCATTTTAAAGGCTATAGCAACGAACTCTGATATCCAGGTATCTGAAGAGATAGGTTTCTTTACCAATAATACTTCCAAGGGCAGTTTTATAGTAACAGAAAACAAAACAAGATCATGACCTTCTCAAACCTCCACACGGGCCAGGAGAGTGCGACAGACACTTCAGTAAATGCTCCCAATTCTAATTTTATGACACAGAACTGGCTTTGTACCTGGCAGTAGTGTCTGTTTTTCTGTACCTATAGGGGAAGAAGGAACATTTTCTCTTCATTTTTCTGAGATTTTTCACCAGCAGTTGGAGCTGGCACTTTTAAGATTAAGCATTAAAATTTCAAGGAGCTTAAATCTTATAATATGGAAAAGAAAAAGGATATAGAGAAGTTTAAAAAATTAAATGTGAGGTAGATTAAGTTGAACCATAGGAAATTGCTGATATTTGGTTTTCTGGACCAGTTAAAATGGCAATTTTTTTATTAAAGTTTATTGGGGTGACAGTGGTTAGTAAAGTTACATAGGTTTCAAGTATACAATTCTGTGATACATCATCTATATATCACATTTTGTGTTCACCACCCAGAGTCAGTTCTTCCATCACCATATATTTGAACCCCTTTACCCTCATCTACCGCCCCCTCCCCGCTTACCCTCTGGGAACCACTAAACTATTGTCTGTGTCTATGAGTTTTTGTTTCTTCATTTGTTTTTCTTGTTCCTTTGTTGCTTTCAGCTTTATATCTCACATATGAGTGGAATCATACAGTTCTCAACTTTTTCTGTCTGACTTATTTCACTTAGCATAAAATGGCAATTTCATATAGTTCAATCCAGTATCTACAGTTTTGGGGTTGAATGCCAGGTGAGAAATATGAAGTTAATTTGGTAAGTACTGGGGAGCCATTGTTGGGAGGAAATGCTATGATTGGAGCTGTGGTTTAGCACAATTTATCTGGCAGGAATGTGAAGGAGGACTTGAACAGGGAGAGCCTATGGATTCAACCTTACTTCCATACCCATCATACTTGAAATATGCTCCTAGATTGATATCTATGGTATAAATCGATTGAGAAGCTAAATTAGCAGTAACCTTTTAAGTTAAAGATTGAGAGTTTAAGTTTCTCCCCACTGATAGGCTACCATGGGTGGACTGTAAAAAAATGGGCTTTTATGCTCCAGTACCTCCAAATCTTGGTGGACCGTTCTACCGACTTAAACAAACAAACACTCATCTACCTACATCAATGGGGAAAGGAAGCATTTTGAAATCCATGGCTCTCCCTGCTTGCCTTCCCATCCATACAGAGCCCACACAGGCTGTTGTGACACTCTCCTTGAAATGAACCCTTTTGAGAAACACAGATTTATGTCCACAGAGAAATACTGCGAGTGGCATTTACTGGTTTTAATACTTTTTTGAGGATAAGGCAGGCTGACAAAGGAATAAAATCCTGAGAATAAAATCACAGGGCTTTTGGGGCAGGCCTCTAAGACACAGAATAGGCTCAATAGCAGGAATACTCCTAGCTAATTGTTTCTCATACTTTACTGCGTATCAGAATCACGGCGGGGCTTGTTAAAACACAAATGGCTGAGCCCTACTTCCTGAGTTTCTGATTCAGTAGGTCTAGTGTGTGTGTGTGTGTGTGTGTGTGTGTGTGTGTGTGTGTGTGCGCTGAGAATGTGCCGCTCTAACAAGTTCCCAGGTGAGGCTGATGCTTCTGGTATCTAGGACCACACTTTGAGAACCACTGCTCTACTCTATGGGGCAAGGTCTGAGTATGCCAGTGAGAAGCGTGCTCTGCTTCTGAAGAAAGAAAGAGAAGCATGAAAGGTTTTAAAAAAAAGGATAACTAAATTCAGATAGGTCTGCATGGGTCAGCCCTGACGATTATCATTTCTAAAAAGTTCTGAGGTGCTGCTTCTGCTGCTGGGCCAGCGACCATCCATCCTGAGAACCATAGTCTGTGTGCCAATCACATGGCAGTGCACCAGGGTGAGCACCCTATTTCTAAATTTAAACCTGAGCTACTCTTGGAGAAACCAGAGTTATTTTGAAGTTATTTTTTTGGCATTGTTTAGAGAGTGGAGCCCCCTCAAAAAGTTGGGTTCTCTGGGCAGAATGCCAATTGTCTCCCAGACTCAATTGAAGAAGTCCTAGTACCTTTTCTCAGTGAAAGGGGTACAAAAGACAGAGAAGGAGCCTGTGGGAGGGGGGAGGAGGGAGAAGGAAAGCAAAATAATCTCTTACTAGAGACACATTGGTTCCCAGGTCGCCAGATCTCCAAAGCTAAATATATATCCATGTGAGTATTTTAAGCAATAGAGAAAAATAGGAAAATATCAAAGGTGATGGTCCAGACACAATGTTATTAAGATTCATTTTAAAATCCGGTGGCTATGTTTGTTACACTAAAACCTTTTGAAAGAGAAAACCACAGTCATTACTCTTTGACCTGGACATTCTTGGAAACAGGAGGGCCTGGGTTTTGTAAGAATCAACCTGCCTTCTGGAATGCCATTGTCTTCATAAAAATACCATGTATGCTTTGTTTGCTATTCCTAGAAAAGGAGTGCCAATCTCAAAATCCCTTCCTCTAGTTAAAAGACGACATTATCAAATATCTACTTAATAAGTAATGGTATAGTAATACTTGACTATATCAAGGATGAGCTTGGAGGCATCAAGAACTGGTTTCTTAGCAAGGCCAAGGAGGAGATAGTTATGGCAGAGAGTGAGGGCTAGAATGAATGATGGTAGAAAGGCACCTCTATTTGTGCACATCTTGAAAATACAGGTTTGCTCGGAAAACGTTGTCCACTCTGAGAACTGGCTGTATGCTAGTTGCTATACCTTTTTTTGGTTTGTCTTTGAAGCAAAGCGTAAGTATAGTCATAAGGAAAGAGTTTGGGTCTTATTTTTTTCAGTTCCCACGATGACTTTAATGTGGTAGTCACTCATTGAGGTGATTAAGGGATTAAGCACTACGGAGGGAAGGTTTGCTTTACAATCAGTAGCATGACCCACAGATACCATTTTTCCCTGCTACAGTCGTAGTACCTAGGACTATGTATGCCCCAAGCCAAGGATTACCCTTGACTAAATTAGGCTCTCTGGATTGCCTCCCATTTTCAATCTCAACCTGTCTATGGAGGATGGATTCTGTTGCATAGAAATAAGTATGACTATATGAACGATAGTATACGTTTTCCTTCTTAGTTATCAGTTACATTGATTTTTCTCAGCCATATTCCTCTGAAAAATTGTTTTCAAAAAAGAACATCAGCCAGGTGCCCTTTCTGGTCAAATCTATTTCCTCTGGTCATGGGTAGAGAGCCTTTCACTCAGACTTTCCATTGGAGGAGTCAAGGTCAGGGTTACTGAGAATCTGTAATGAGGGTTGCATGATTTAGCAAATAAAAATATAGGACACCCAATTACATTTGATTTCCAAGTAGACAATGAATACTTTTTTAGTATAGCTATATCCCATATGCAGCTATTCAAATTTAAATTAAATAAAATGTAAAATGCAATTCCCCAGTTGCACTAGCCATATTGTCAAATGCTACACGTGGCTAGTGGCTACTGTATTGGACAGTGCTAATTAGCACAGATTATAGAACATTTCCATCGTCAGAGAAAGTTCTGTAGAATAGTGCTGCTTAGAGCAAACCAGGAAGATGATTGTTTTATTACCCAGCTAACTTCTTCATCTGTTACAGTGGTGGTTTTCACCATTTTCCAGCTTTCAATTATTTTTATTCAATTGTTTAACACAATGGATTATTGGTTAAAGAAAGGAGGCATCAAGAATACTGATTTAGTGAATAGAATGAGCTACAGAACTGTACACTTAAAAATGGTTAAGATGGTAAAAAATACAATGAGTTAAACACAATGTAAATACAATAATTCTGAATTTTGACATCAGACCTGTAAGGTATATTCATATTATCATTTGTTAATATACCAGAATATCTCTAGTTCTTCAAAACAAAAGTTAAAAGGAGAAAATTTTATCCAATTTGACTTCTCTTTTATTGGGAATAAAATTATCCAAACCCACGGTGTGTTATTTCTGGAGAAGTACTTGAAAACAGCAGCCAGAAAGTGTTCTGTCTCCTCTTTTAGAAACAAAACATGAAAATTATAATAATAAAGTAATTGATTTTTTGAAAGTGCAAAATTTAAGAATTCCAAATATCAGGTCATGGAAGCAGTTTGGAGGGTTGAAACACATAGTTAAATTTCAATCTACATATTAATACACATTTGGTCCCCAAACACAATATTAACATGTCATTTTGAATTTGTAGATAAACCATGCTCTTTCTTGCATATTTAATTTAAAATAAATTAAGCAGCATGCATCACTTGTTAAATGGGGGCGAGTCAAACTTTGTCTTTATATATTATGGATATTATTAAAAAGTATATTAAAATGGAAATTATAAGACAATCTTTAATAGTATACTGATGGAAATTCACTTTTTTAAACTTAAAGTTGCTTCCTCTTATATGCCATACTAAAATAACACAATGATTTCGCGTTTCCGTGGGGGTTGATGAGATTACAGATTTCTGTGAATGCGGGCTCTAAGGATGGAGACCAGAAGAGTGTGGTATGGCTGCCCAGGAGAGGGTAGGGTAGGTTGGTGCGTGTCTGAGTGTGTCCTGTTAGTCAGGGCTTTTGCGCTCCACCATTTCTAGGGCAAGTAATAGAAATCCAAGTCAAGACAGTTTAATCAAAAAGAGGGATTTCTTGGTTCAGGAAACTGGCATGTCCAGAGGTAGAACTTGTCTCAAGGATTCTAAGAAGTCAAATGACATCATTATAAGGGCTCTCTGCCACTCCTTCTCCTCTCAGCCCTGCATTTCTCTGTGTTGGTCTCTTTCTCCCGTAGATATTCTTCTGTGGAGTGGGGGAGAGAGGGCAAAGCCCACATCATTCCAGCTTAGTTGACCCCAGAGAAAAGAGAGCTTCTCTCTTCTACTATCCACAGATAGATGGACAAACAAGATAAGAAGGAAGCAGAAAGGGCAGAAGAAAGAGATAAAAACACCAGGAAAGAATCCCATTTGGCTCTCCTTGGCTCATGCTCCCACCTCCAGTAGCTGGGGAGATAGGGTATTACGATTGGCCAGACCTTGATGACATGCCACCTTTGTCATCAGGGGGAGTAGAGAACCACACAAAGTGGGAGAAAGGCAGTTTTACATGTTACCAGAGGAGAAATACAGAGGTGCTGAACAAAGACAAGCTACAGACAGCGGCTCTGGTGTGTGTATGTGTAACCAGGATGTCTTCAAGGTCTCCAGATAATAGCTTGGAAAATAGGTTGAGTTCCTGAGCTGGAGAGGAACCATTTGTCCTTCCAGATCCCATCTGTAAAGTGGTTGCTTCTGGTTGGGCTCAGCCAATGCGGACACTGGCAGGGGATTGGAGACAAGAAGAGAGAGAGGTTGGGGTATTTATTCCTCCAGCTCGCTCCCTGCCAGACTGGGTTGGACAGCAGCTGTTTTCCTCTAGCAGATACCACATTGAACACCAGGCAGCTTCTCCCAGAGCTGCGGCTTCCCCCAGTTTCAATGGGTGCTCCCCCACTTGCCCCTTCAGGCCTAGGGTTGAGATGCCTTCCTCTGTTGCTTGTGCTGGGGTGTCTCACCATCCCTTGTTTTTTTTTTTTTTCACCATCCCTTGTTGATTTCCTTTAACCTTGCCATCATTTTGCACATAGACTTTTTTTTTAATTTAAAAAAATTTATTTAAAAAAATTATAGATGTAGGAGAGGCAGTAACACCAATACATCAACAAAACAAGTTCATAAACATGTACTTCTCAGAAGAAGATGTGCATTGGCATTGAACACCAGAAGCTCATATATAAAGAAAAGCAAATGAAAATAGCTTTAAGATGTTATTTTTTTACTGAATAGATTCACCAAGGTTTTTTAATTAATTAATTTATTTACTTGAATTAGTTTCAGGTGTACAACACAGTGCACTAGTTATACTTTTTACCCCTCAAGGTGACAACCCCCATCCCCCAATCCGCCGCCCCACTTCCCCCCCTCAATATCATACATATCTATTACAATTCCTTTGACTCTACTCCCACACTATATTCCACATCCCATGACTATATATACATATTCAATTATAGCTGACATACAATATTATACAACATCAGCTTCAGGTGTACAGTGCAGTGATCAAGCCTCTACCCCATCCATGAAGTAGTCTCCCTAACAAGACATGTGACCACCTGACACCCTACAAAATATTTACAACATTATTAATTATATTCCCTGAGCTGTCTTTCATGTCCCTGCGGCAATATTGTAGTTACGTATTTATGCTGTCTAACCCCTTCCCCTTCTCCCTCATCCCCACCCCCTCCCAACTAACAGCCATCAGTTGTTCCTCTATATCTCTGAGACTATTTCTGTTTATTTTGCTCGTTCATTCAGTTTTTAGATTCCACATATAAGTGAGATCATATGGATATTTGTCTTTCTCCAACTGAGTTATTTCACTTAACATAATAGTCTCTAGGTCCATCCATATCATTGCAAATGGTAGGATTTCATTCTTCTTTATGGTGGAGTAATACTCCATTGTATAAATGTACCACAGTTTCTTAATCCAGTTGTCTACCGATGGGCATTTCGGTTGTTTCCAAGTCTTGGCTATTGTAAATAGTGCTGCAATAAACATAGGGGTGCATATTACTATTTCAAATTAGCATCTTGGGTTTCTCTGGATAGATACCCAAGTGGAATTGCTGGGTCTGCACATAGACTTTTTATTAAACAGTCCCTAATTCCACTTTTTTTTAAAAGAAACTTTATTGGGAACAGTGTGTTTTCCCAGGACCCATCAGCTCCAAGTCTAGTAGTTGTCTTCAATCTATTGAATGGTTGTGGAGGGCGCCACTCCGTGGCCCATGTGGGAATCGATGAACCTGTGCTCTAATCACCTGAGCCACCCAGCTACCCCCCTAATTTTACACTTTGAGTGTGTGATCTTTTTCCTGCAGGGACCTGCCTGATGTGCTGCCCATCCCCCACACATCACAATTTCAGTCCTCCTGGATTCCCCTTTCTAAATATTTCTTTATTTTTATTTATCTTTTTTTAGCTGAGCCATCCTGCTACCTGTTGGCAGCTCAGCGGCTGCTCAGCTCGGGCTGGATAAATATTTCTGAAAGACCCCTGCTGAAGGCTTACGTATGCACACAGATCCATCCTGGTCAGGGCTGTCCCCTCAGCCAGCCTGTGTCTGCAGAGCTTTGTGGTCAGTGGGTTTTGCTCTACAGCTTTGCTTCCAGCAGTGAATGCCGGCCCCTCGTTTAATTCCCCAAAGACAAACTCATAATATTTAACAAACATTTGCTGAAGGTGTAGGGATAATGCAAAGAAATAACAAGGTAGAAAAGGAAAACAAAACTGAGTATGAAAGCTCCCCGGCCCAGGACTCTCCTAGAGAGTTGTGTGGTGCCCTTAGGAACCACTCTCTGGTTCCTGCATCCCTGAACAAATCCCTTTCAATAGGCCAGTTTCCATCTGGCAAGAGACTTTGTACTAACTCCCCAGGGCTGTTTAAGAGGTCAGTTTAGTAGATGTGATCAGCATAAGCAAGTTCTTTCTAGGTGCAGATAGAGATGGTGTATTGGCAGGCACTGGCTACTCAAGTGTTAAGGATTTTAATTGATTGTAAGAGAGGGGCTGATAAAACTGCTGCTGTTGAGTGCTGCCTAAAGGCAGAAAGCACCCAAATGGTTAAAGAATGTCAGCTGTGTTGGTGATAAGAAAATGCATTTAAAATTTGAAAAAAAGAGTTTAGATACCTTGGTAGTCCCAGAGATAGACGCACACAAGGCTCATGGCCCAGAGGTTTCCACATTGAGAGGGGGGAAAGTGCATTGTGTAGCTTTGTGTTAAAACCCTTTTCATTCTCATGTCTTTTGAGGACTGGGGACTCGGGAGGTGGGTGCTGGCAAACAAGATGAGATATGCTTGAATGTGCTTGACGCATGACAAAGTTTCCCTAAATGAAGAAGCAAGGCTGCAGCCTGCAGAATTCCAGGTGCTGTTGACATTCCCTGGGACCCAGGGCGGCTGGGGAGAGGTTACCTTCACCTCCATCCTTCAGCCCACATCCCAGGCAGCATATTAGCATCTCTGTAAATTAGGGTAAATGCATTTTAGCAACAACATGTATGAGTCTATAGAAGTTAGCAAAAGAGAAACCATTTTTATTTAGTCTTTAAGAGAAAAATCAGCTATGTTAGCCTCTGAAGTAGCACTGACTGTCCCATAGGGCTTCCTGCGATGAAGGAAATGTCCTGTATCTGTGCTGTTCCACTCTGGTAGCCACGAGCCACAAGTGTCTGTAGAGCACTTGAAATGTGGCTAGTGGACTGAGGAACTGATTTTTTAATTTAATTTTAATTAATATGTGTTTAAATAGCCACATGTGGCTAGAGGCTACTGAATTGGACAACACAGCACAGTGTGCAAAAGATATCTTGATTTGGGGCAGAGGACTAGGGGATTTATCTAGGCTTGGGTTTTACTAATATTCACAAAGTTAGGCCAGTGTACACACAACTCAGTTGTATGGTATTTAAGATTTAGACAACCTACTGGTGTGGCTTGTGATGGTGAAGGACCAGGAGGAAGAGGAGAAAGCCTGGGCCTGTAGCCAGAGGAGGTGGTTGAACAAAGATGAGCTAGGACTGGGCAGGAGGAAATTGGTGAAGACCATGATCCATCAATATACAACAATACACAGGGCATGTCCTGTCCTAGGGACAGGCTGCGAGTACGTGATGAGATGGTTCCACTCTCTAGGGACATGCCACCTTTGGCATTGAGACAAGATGTAGTCACATAAAGCATACGGAGAGCAAGACAGGCCAGAAGGTCAAAGTTATAGATCAGAGAAGGGAGAGATCCAGCTCAGCCACAGATTTTAGAACCAGACTGCTTGGATTGATTGCTGGCTCTACCACCTACTGGTTGAGTGACCTTGGGCAAGTCACTTACTATCTATGTGCCCAGTTTCCTCATCCTAAAATGGGAATGATAAAAGTGCCAACATCATAGGGTTGCTGTGAGGATTAAATGACATAATATACGTGAGGTGTTTAGAACAAGGCCTGGAATCCAGTCAGTGCTAATTAAGTCTTAGCTATTACCGAAGGGGAGAAGCAGCAGTAGAGTAGGAAACGGCATTATCTTTCATGTCCTGTATCCGTACAGGCACCTTCTTTAAATGTAACTGAAGCTGCTTGTGAACAATCTGATACTGAGCGGAATTGTTATTTATGGAGTCATTAGCTATTTGAAGGTCACTCATGTAGCAAAAGTCAGGAAAAAAATAAGAAAAATAGGTTTGTTGAGAAATGTCCCCAGAAGTTGACCCTGCGATGAGGGTTCAGGTGCGAGTGGTTTCTTCAGAAGAAGCTGGGTATTTTGCAGTCAAACCCCTTTCATCCGTGGTTGAAGGCTGCTCCCTGGAACTTCTGGCCTAGCGTGGATTTGTGGTGAGCACCCTCTGCAGCTAGAGAAAGCCCAGGCAGAGGTACAGATGCTGGCCATAAAAAGCTGAAAGGAGGGCCGGCCGAGTGGCTCAGTTGGTTAAGAGCTCCCTCAAGAGTTTGAGCTCTGAGCAACAGCAGTTCAATTCCCTGCCCGAGCTGAGATGCCACTGAGTTGCCAACAGGTGGCAGGATGGCTCAGCTAAAAAAAAGCTGCCAGCATGCGTAGGACTGGTGAGTGCTGAGTGGACATGGGCAGGATACCTACAGTGTCTGCCAGGGTGGGTGGGAATTGCTCATCTCCCAAACAAGGACAGTCCCTCGCAGTAAATTGCCTGCTGCCTGCAGGGTGTATGTCAGGTGTATGTGCGGGTCTGCTCATCTGCAGCTAGAGGATAAGCTCCGTGTGCCTCAGTCCTGAGTCCCTCAGCTGCAGGCTATGATGCCGTCCATCAACCTGCTGGCCTGGCCAGATTTCCTTGAAACTATCGGGTAAGGGATTGTGAGAAGTCCAGGCTCTCCAGTTCATGAGATTTCAGAAGACTTGTGCTGTTTCTGCTCAGGAGTTAGTGTCTCCCAAGTAAGAAGAAGGCAAGAGCTTTCACCCACCCTTTCCTTGTACATGTTCTGTTCTCTCCATTGCTGGATCTCTGAAAACCCACCCCCGCCCCACTGCGCCAGGCCGAGCCCCAGAGGAAAGCTGTGAGACACAGCCCGTGAATCTAGTGTTCCTTCTTGAACTGTCTTTTCCATCCATTTCTTCATAGTTTCATCTCTGGTCTTGGTCATTTGCCACTGTCTCTTTTGTTTACTTTTCATACCTTACAGTGCTGATGAAGGTGCGAGGAGAACCAATACATGGATCCTAATGACCATCCATGAGGTGACAGTGGGAGTGATGAGAGAGAGGAAAAAAAACCAAGGATGATTGACCTAGCCAAGAAAGGGATGCACAGGTATGTCCCCAGAGTTTAGGAAAGTTTTTTTTTAAATTCACAAAAAGTATGGGCATGAGCTCACGGCCAGAATCCAAACGATAGAGATGAGCAAAAGAAAATATTTGCTAAAAAACTGTGCATGACATATAAGCACAAGAAAAGCTGGAGAAGGGGGAAAGTGGGGGCGGATCTAAGGAAACCATTGAGGCTACAGAGAGGGCTCTTCAAGAGCTTTGATTTTAAAGGGTTGTGTACAAACCTGGCATCATTACAGGATAAACACAAAGCCTGTCATACATGTCTCAGAAGGGAAATCAAAAGGCTAGAATAAGCTCAGATTTGAGAACGATACTAATGATAGCAATAAAAAAGCTTTTATGCTATATTTGAATCAGAAATAGAATAAAGAAAGGATAGGTCTGCTTGGGGCGAGTGAAGTGATACAGACAAATGGCTGGGGAAAGAACCACACAATTCCTCGTCTGTCTCCCCCTTTTAATTGTTGTTTACTAAGAGAAGTGCTCTTGAAACTGGAAAGGGTGAAAGACTCTTGATGAAACTGGAGGTAGGTACAGAAATAAAAAAGAGTCCCTGAGTGTTTTGAACAAGTTCAGGTCAGGCCATCTGTAGGTAGAAGGGGCTGTCATGGCAGGTAGTACGTTCAACTTTGTATGCCAAGTTTTCAAAGAAGTGTCATCTCAAAAAAAGGGAGACGGTACCTGAGAAATGGGGGTTCTGGAAATTATGGCAAATGAAAGCTGTTGGTGTTGGGTGGGTTTAGCCAGAGAAAGGGGAGAGTGGGAAGCTGGACATCCAAGCTAGCACCACGTGTGAAGGGATGCCATGTGGAGAAAGACTAGACTATGCTGCGCTGGGGTAGAGAGTGGGGCTACGCTCTGTGCATTGACATTTTGGGGAAGCACAGTCCAATTCATTATTGACACTTCTGAATGTTTAGAAGCAATTATCGTTGACCAGCTGCCTCAAAGTAACGGTGTCTCCACAGCGGTCAAGTTCAAACTGAGAGTAAATGAATTTGCTCAGGCTATTGTAGACAGCATTTTCTGACAGCATATGAGGTTAGGTTAGGATCTCAAACATTAGTTCTTAGCCTTTTTTTAGGCCATGGACTCCTTTAAGAATCTGATAAAAACCATGGATCTTTTCTATATTAAAATGCCCGTATGTGCTAATATACCACATTTTATGTTCAATTTAAAGGAGTTCACTTTCCCTAAAGCAGAGTCATGGTCCCCAGGTTAAGAAGCCCACAGCTAAAGGGATTCTTTTATCTCTAAAATGTAGCAATTCTAAGTCCTTTCCCTAGAAGTTGCATTTTCAGGAATCTACCCACAGTGGTCTTTTGTTAGCATCGCCATGGCTTGAAAAAAAAAAGGACGGGGTGTGCTAATTCATGAAACAAACTCTGCGTTCAAGCTGACCCAAGGCTGTCTGTTTCGTAATGTGTGATTTCCACCTTGTAGCAGCACTGTTCCTCAACACCTGTGTGTTTGACACTTACCACGCACGATCCGAAGCCAAATCCCGAGGGTTCAACTTTTTAAGCCAGGAAAGGACTGATGCCAAGTTGTTTGCCTCTTGCTTCAGCTGTGTCTCCATCAGGTAGAAACCACGTTGTTACTATACACAGAAGCACCACCAGATGACGCTCTTGGGAAAGTCTTGCTGGTTTCCTAGCGGTTGGGGGGGGGCGAGCGGGGAGAGGGATGAGGGGTGTTGTGTGTGTGTGGGGTGTGTGTGTGGCAGTTCTAAACATAGCCTGGTAAAATGCTTGTGGAAGAGGGAAGGAGGAGGAAAAACACCAATGACAAGACAGCCCTGGTCCTTTCCTGGATTTTGGTATACAGAGTCAATCCTTGATTACTTTCTTCTACTTTTGCATTGTCAGCTTTTGGAGGCAGATACATAGATTTATATTATACATAAGGTTTTCTTTCATATATTTTCTGCTCCTGCTGATGCTCTGTGTGGTTTAGAAGCTGCTCATAATTTGAGGGAAGAGCCTGTTTTTTTTTTTTGATTGTAAACTTGCACATTCATTCTATTGCATCTGTCTCTCACTGGACTTCCAGTAACAATATTCAGTTTGTATGGAAACATCACAAAAGGCCTTTCCGGGAAGGGAAAGTCTCAGTTAGATCAGCTTTCTCTGCTGTGCACATCAGGCCAACTGGGAAGATGAAGGGAAAAGAGAGTGCAGAAATGGGCTGGGATAGAAAGCAGGATTTTCCCTGGAATTGACATGTCTGTTCCACCTCCTGTCTTGCTCCTTCCAAATTGTTCTTAAAAAACAGTTTCTTCAAATCCCATGTTCGTGCTACATTAAGTCTCATGTTTCTAGTTTTCCTTTTATGGCTTGGGGTGGCACTTGCTAAGCTTACCTAAGAGAGGGACCGATGATTAGAGTACAATTATCTGTGCTGAGAAAGGACCCCTCCCCCCCCTTGGTTTGTGGTCTTTGGCAGAAATAATAAGCTCAGAACAGATTCCATGTTTCTTTGGGGCATGGCTTTGGCTAGCCCTCTTTTAATTTTTGTACCTGTAAGCGGAAAATCACCACTTTAATGAGCCACACACCCCGTGGAAAAAAGTTTGAAATTACCCAATAGAGAAAGTAGCCTTTCTAAGATTCATGAGAAGAGGTAGCACAGAACCTTACCAAATTCAAAATGGGGGATTCTTTTCTCCTTACATTTTTATTTCAAAGATAGTTCTGCTAGAAACTTGCATTTCTGAGCAGAGAGAAGTGAAACAGAATTCCGAAGTGGTACCACTGCGGGGAATCGGGCATCTCGTCATGGAGAGGGTATCTTCCTGGCCTGGCTCTGTGCTGGGCAGTCTGGGAATGAAGAGATTAAAGAGACACTGTTCCTCTCCTCCAGGAACTTCCAACCTAGTGGGAAAGACAAACATACAGGGACCCCATGTTATGCCTGGAATTAGAGTTGAGTGCCAAGAGCAAAATAAAATCAAAGTACAGCTCTGCTTGGCTGGGCAGGGCCGCAGCAATTGAAAATCTGCTAAAATGCAGACTGTTAGCAAAGTCAAATTATCCTTTGTCCTCGAAATGTAAGTAACTGCCCGGATGGGGGCTCTTTTTCTTCTTTTTTATACTTTTCTGTTCTTTGTCAAATTTCTAAAATAAGCATGTTTAGTTTTTTTTTCTCTTTCCCTCATAAAAGCAAGTGGGAATCTGAAGAGGAAAATGTATACTTCTTTTTTTTTCAATAATCATACTAATGTTAACAAAAGCAAACACTTTTTGGGTGGTTGCTATGGTGCCTGGTTCTGTTGTAAGTGCTTTTCTATATTAACTCGTTTAATCCTCCCAGCTACCCCATGAGAGAGGTATTATTATTAAGCCCATTCTACAGAGGAAGCAATTGAGGCACAGAGACGTTGAAGAACTTGCCATGGTTACACCAGGAGTTAAGTGGCTGAGCAGGATGGCTCCAGAATTCGAGCTGCCTAATTTAGTGAATGTTATGAAAGAAGAGTTTTTCCTTCTAAATTAATTTCCCAGGTAACTGGAACTTGACATCCTGTCTCAGGATTGGGCTGGGGAATGACCTATTCCTGGAGCAGGATGGGGCAGGAAGGGAGATGCTGGGATTGGAAAGTCAGGCTCAAATGACTCAGTTACTTGGATGAACTTCCAGGTGTAGACCAAAGAGTCTCCAGCTGGTTGGCGTAGCCTAACCTAAAGGGTTCTGGGAAGGAACACGTCCTTCTCTCGAAAAGCTGCTGACTCTGGGAGGAGGCATGGGGAAGGAGTTGTAGTGGGTGAGTAGTGTCCCAAAGAAAGGGATTGGGGGCTGGGGGTTAATGTGAGGGGTTAGAGCTACATTTTAGAGTTGGGGTTAGAGGGTTGGGGATAGAGTCTGGTGTTTAGGTTAGGAGTAAGGGCTTGGGTAACCCTTAGTTAGGATTTTGGTTTAGTGTTAGAGGTTTGGATTAGGGTTAGCTGTTAGGAGTCAAAGTTAGGTTTATGGTTAGAGGTCAGAGATTAGGGTTAAGAGTTATGGTTAGGGCCGGCCGAGTGGCGCGATGGTTAAGAGCTGGCTTGGGACGCCAGAGGGCCCCGGTTCAGATCCCACATATGAGGGCCAGTGACACTGCCCTCCACAGCTAAGATGCTGAACAACAGCTCAACCTGGAGCTGGGCTGCCGTGAGTCGCCGGTGATGGCGTGGGCTGCAGTCCCTGTGGCAGTGGGTTGCCATGGGCTACCGTGTGTAGCCAGCAGCCAGCGTGAGCGGCCGTCCAGAAGCCGGTGACTGATCTGCCTCACCCGGGAAGAGCGCAATGATGGTACCAACTTGGGCCAGTGAAGCAACGTCCTCCACAACTACACTAAAGAACAAAAGGACAGCAACTTGTCTGTTCCCCTTCCCCCAATTCCCCAGCACTGTTCCCATCACCCAATTCCCCAATCAAAACCTTTAATAAAAAGGAGTTATGGTTAGTGTTAGGGTCAGGGCAGGCTGTCAACAGCCAGCTCTTTTGAGTGGCTGAAAGCTCTCATCACTTGTTGGGGTCTGGGAGAAGACATGAGAATCCGGGAGGAGGATTTTCAAGAGCAAAGCAAGTCCCCAGACCAAGGAGGACCTCAGGATGACAGCTCCAGTCAGGTCTCCTGAACAGAAACAGAACAGGACCAAAGAAGACTCCCCATGACAGGGCCTGGGCACCAGGAAAAGTCCAGGAACCAACACCGTTGGTACCCACCTTCAGGTGACCTACTGCAATGGCCGCCTCCCAGGATGGGCTCTGGGAACCGAGGGCAGGGTTGAGCTGCAGGGTGATGTCCAGTGTCAGTGTAAGTTTACATAATTTAATTTTTAATAATGACTGTATACCAACTGGCTTGCCAAATTCCTAAAATTTATCAATCGGTTCTTGCAAGCTGTGCAAATCTGCTATAGCACACCACTGGGCTGACCCCATATCCAGTCTTTTTTGTACCCATGACAGCAGCTATTTCTATGTCATATAAGCTCCCAGTTACATGTGAATATCCGGAGGAAATTGGGTTCCTGGATGTCACCTATTGAGAAGGGAAACAGCTAGAAGTTTCTCAGGCACAACATTTCAGTTATGGGCATTGTAGAAACAGCAGTCCTACAGTTTAGTTTTTTTTTTAAGTTGGGGAACAGTGTGTATTTCCAGGACCCATCAGCTTCAAGTCAAGTAGTCGTTTCAATCTAGTTGTGGAGGGTATAACTCAGTGGCCCATGTAGGGATTGAACTGGCAATCTTGGTGTTATGAGCCTGTGCTCTAACCACCTGAACTAACTGGCCACCCCTAGTTTTTTTTTTTAAGCAAATTCCCTTAGTATTGGTATGTATGTAAATGCATGTTTGTTTGGTTATGAAGATGATACTCTGGAAGGAGTATTGCATCTCCTCATGGTAAAGGATGCATGCTCACGTGCACACACACACACACACACACAGACGCACATGTGCACACACACACACACACGCACACAGACGCCCACTGACATTCAGTTCCCTCCTTTGCAAAGTGGAGACAATTCTACATATCTCATAGGATGGTTTTAAATGATCAAGGCTAATACCTAAGACGATGCCTAGCATGTAGAAGGCACTTGATAAATGTTTTGTGTTGGAAGACAGTGTCACTTTCATATCACATACTACAATGTCACCATATTATATCTTGGATACATTTTCATATCTAGATTGTAACTTTAAAACCTGTAGAGATGCATTAGACTAAGCTATTTTCTGGGAAAATTCCCATTATCTTCCAGGAAGGTCTAGGGTATCAACCAATGTCAAGATGACTTTGAACTGCCCTGTGGAAAACTCAGAGATGGTTCCTCTGCACCTGGAGGCCACCCAAGGGATTATCCCATTCCTAACCTGGTCCTCAGCCTCTGCATCTTCAAGCCCCCAGCTGGGTTATATGAGTCCACCCACAATACACATACCTTTCCCAAAGATGGCTTCTTCAAAATGGAACACATTCTCTACCAAGGCCCAGGCAAGGAATTCTGGGGAGGGGGTGATGGACTTTAAGGCTTAGGGTGACTCCTCACTGCCAAACCTGGAGTGAACCCACCTTCTATTGCCTTTAGGGATAATTGTGACTTTTAAAAATATATTGACAGTTGATCCCAAGCCAAGAAAGTTTGAAATCACCCTTGTCTCTCCAACCTCACCTAGTGTTCAACTCAAGGAACACAGGAAATCTTCAAAGACAGAACTGGAGATCCAAAGAGAAACATAGGGGTGAGAGGGATTGGCGTACTGAGGGAAGGTCACTGAGTTTTTCAGAGGAGGTAAATGCACTGGCTGGGGACAAAACTGGTGAAAAATATTCTGCGAATCTTCCCACCTTGATATTTCTACCTGACCTTACCTCCATTCCACTCCCTCCACTCAAAAAGAGAGAAGCATTGTAATTTGGTACCTGGTAAATTTTCCTTCTCATTTCTTTTGCAGCAAACTCATGATATACAGAGTTTGAAGGTTGCTGGCAGACAGATGGGAAAATTAGCAGAAGGAGGCCAGGGGCCTTCTGGAAGGGAAAGCACTATCAACAACAAGCCTTCTTTCTGAGATTCAGAGGTGAAATCTGTTGAAGTGGACCTCTGTGACACAAAACATCAGAGGTAGGGAATGACAACAAGGATCCTGCAATGCCATTCCTCTATGAGGATGGGCTGGCTGCAGCTTTGAATCAGAAGTGGTATTCCTAAGTCTGAAGTGTGGGGCATCAATGAACTTGTTACAATGCAATCCTCTTGGGGACAGGCTGGGCCTGGTCAAGTGGCCATGCGGATAGGGCCAAAGAGACCTGGCCACTGGATTTATTCTTTCTCACATTGCATGGCTTCCTAGTCTGCACCCCTTCCTTGGCAGCTGTAGTGGGGACTAGTGGTCCCATCAGCTGCAATGTTCTCCTGGTCTGGTGGTCAACTGGTGGTGATTGTAGTGTTCTCCAGGGTCAAGAGGGTCCTGTGAGTTCTGACCCTCACAAAGAGAGGCAGGAATATTCAGGCGGACACTGAAAATCCCATGGAATCCTTATAAGGGGATGGCAAAAGAGCGGGAATAGATGGATTTCTATGAGTCTGGGCAGGTAAGGGTTTAAGGATTGCATTCTGGACAATACTGGGGGAAAGGAGGCTCACTTGAATTGGAAACCAAATTCATACCCCAGTTGCATTGTAAATACAGGGCAAGAAAAAACAATCAATATGGACATGCCTTTGTTGATATATTCTCAAATGCTAATAATGGGGTATATTCTTATGGTAGAGGTCTCTGGATTTGACATGCATCTTCATGTTATATATTTTCGAAGCATAGAGTTTTTCTTTTTGTATTATGGTAAGAATACAACATAACATAACATAAAATTTACCATCTTAACCTTTCAAAATATTTTTTTTAATTGGGGAATTGGGGGGATGGGAACAGTGCTGGGGAATTGGGAGACGGGGAACAGACAAGTTGCTGTCGTTTTGTTCTTTAGTCTAGTTGTGGAGGACGTTGCTTCACTCGCCCAAGTTGGCACCATCATTGCGCTGTTCCCGGGTGAGGTAGATCAGTCGCCGGCTTCTGGACGGCCGCTCATGGCGGCTTGAGGGCTGCTCATGCTGGCTGCTGGCTACACACGGTAGCCCATGCAAACCCACTGCAGCAGGGGCTGCAGCCTACGCCGTTGCCAGCGACTCTCGGCANGAGGGCAGTGTCACTGGCCCTCATATGTGGGATCCGAACTGGGGCCCTCTGGCGTCCCAATCCAGTTCTTAACCAACGCACCACTCGGCTGGCCCTGAAGTACAGCTTTTTAAAAAGGCAGCCTCAACATAAGAACAAAATATTAACGTATGACTGAAATTATGAGTCTTTAAATAATTCTTGTGAAAGTTAAGTTGAAACTTCACTAGAGAGGTAGTTTGTCCAAATTCCAGTAAAGCTGAAATTCATGGCACCATCTATTTTCCCCATTGAGGTAAAAAAGAGTGGACTAATTGTATAATAGTTACCATTGTCCATTACATAATGGGAGGAAGTGGGCAGACTTTGTCAGTTAAGTCTGTTATGATATTCATGCATGTGACATTTTTGTATTCAATGACATTTTTATCCCCTTATCTAGGGAGATTTCTGATAACCATAAATAGTTTTCATCATGCCAGCGTAGAATGTAAAATACTATGCTAGGGCTTCTGGATATTTCTTATTACAGTGAGTATATTGTACATGGTATTGCAGCCTCACAATTACAAAGTTCACAGTAAGAGATGGTGGTACTAGCAAAAAAAAAAGGTCTGACTTTGAAGTTTATCTTATAGGTCAGTGGTTCAGTGGTGCCAGGCATCTTCTAATGAGGCTCTTAGACATACTGTGAAAGAAATAGCCAGAAATGTGTTGGTAAAATCTCATTGCAAAGTAAGAATCTTTACTTCAGTAGATTCCTTGCCTATGAAAATTCTTCAGCTTAGAGATTGTTGGCATTCTTGGAAGTAAATGCACATGTGGAAGAACCAAAAATATTCTTACTTTGCTACAATTTGGAAGAGGTACTTTTACTTAAAAAGACATTCTGAGGCATTGATTGTGAATCTTTTGGGAATTGTAGCAACATTATTGGGTTAATTTTTAAATATATCGTATTCTGAATCCATCAGAGTTCTTAGTTGTCAGCATTAGAATTCACTGTCACTAGTTTCAGGAGTTTATTCAAAATATTAGGTAACTTTCAGAGTCTTGGAGAGGGCTGGAGAGCCAGGCTTGAAGGCTACACAGCTAGAGAGGCAGACAAGACAAGGCTCCATGTGACTATTCCAGAGGACTCTCCCTGCCTCAGTTATGACCCTGACCCTAGATACATCATTCAGCTCTGAGTCCATGGCACCCAGCTAATTTATCATCATGTAAAAACACAAATGAATTTGGATTTTAAAACCTTACCACAGTCTTGAATGTGTAATGGGCTATGAGATTTCCTTACTGATTGAGTCAGTTTGAGTCAGGCCAACTCCTCATTTTCAAGAGGAGGAATGGAGGCCTAACAAGATGATAGGACTTGTGCATGGTCTTCTGACTCTCAGACCAGTATAGAGCATGAGTGTGGGGAGGGGACAGGTCTGCTCTAGTCTGTTAAGGGTATTAAGTTAACAAGACATTGTTGGCATGCATGGATATCTTTGCTGGGCTCCCTTTGCTAATTTGTCACTGGAAGGATGAGGTTTAGATCCTCTCCCCTACCTTAACCTGTCTCTAACTAACCCTGGGACCTTGGGCAAATCATGCAACCTCTCTGGCTTCAGTATTCTCATCTGTAAAATCCCTGGAGAATTGATCTTGAGCCTCGTAATAAGCTACCATTTATTGAGCACTGCATGTGTGCACTCTCATTAAATTCTTACAACCGCACTGTGAAACAGATACTTTCATTTGTTTTATTTTATGGATGAGGAACTGGGCCTGCCTAAAGGGGTTTGCAACCTTATCCAAGGGGGTAAAAAGCAGTGTTCCCATTTGAGTAGAGCACTGGCTAACGGCAGATCACTTCCTCTTAAACCTTGCCTCTCCATCTTATGGAAAATTCCAGCTTTAATACTCTGTTGTTCTTTGAGTCAACCTTGAAACCTCATTGGGAATCGAGTGCCCTGTGTGTTCCTGTAAGACCTATAATCACCCACCAAACTGCACTCTTTCTGGTCTTGGCCCAGTGTAATATTGTAATACTTGCCCTGTGTAACAGGGAAGAGTGAGGATTAACGAGGTGATGATTGATAAGTGTTTTGAGGCTGTGTAATAAAAGCTTCATCTTGTGGGCTTCCATATGGGGAAAGAATTCTTTTTAATAAGAGTGACAAACTGATGAGCACTCATTCGCAAGAAGTGTTTTGTTTTCAGATGGTGGTCTCTTAAACCAAGAGCTATCATTTTGTTTAATGATTTACAACCTGAATAAGCAGTATAACAAGTGAGCCTCGAAATCAGTTAGTCAACCAAAAGGCAAACATTTTTGTAACCAGGAGATAGGGGAGCTTTACAGCCTTTAAACAATATAATCTGAGAGTACCCCCTGCCATTTTACCAACTGGTGACATAAAATACGTGGGTTTTAATCATTACTGTGATAGCAGGAGCAGCCGGCTGATAGGAAGCTTAAATCTAGTTTATTCCCAGGGGGAAAAATAAGCTTAGAACCATGTGGTGTGTTTATTTTATTTATATGTTTTCAAATCAACTGCAAGGTATTAAGAATTCAAACACTATAAACATCACAGTCAAGTAACAGCCTCTCCTAAAAATGATATGCTAAGCCTTCTGGAAGATACAAACAGGGCTGGTGGAAGGGAGGTTAAGTTAAGCCTGGCTTCTAGCGCTTCTCATGCTCAAAGGAGTCAATAACACACGCTTTGGGCTAGACCCTAGGTCTGCTAACACCAAAACTATTCCCCCAAGAGTCATTCATTGCTTTAGGCATTCTGACATTCCCTACCCCAATCTTTAGTAAGTCTCTCCTGTTTTTTCTCTCAAGGCACCTTGAACTTTCCCTCATAACCTTACCCATACGTTTTCATCATTACTTGTTAATGGCTGCCTCTCTCAGCATACCATAAATTCCATGTAGGTGTACCCAGTACCTAATGCAGAATCTGGCACAGAGTAAGCGCTCAATAAATATTTGTGGATTTGTGTGTGCTTGTGGGGAATGAGGAGGAATGGGTGAGAACCGACAAAACAATTTTAATAAGATTTAAAAATCTTTCTGATGTCTTCATAAAGATGCATGTTACCCAGCTAGATTTCAGTTTTAGAAATTTGTGCTGCAGAGTTTGTATGACTTCTGGAGATGATTTGAGAGAGTTCAGAATACATTCCCAGTGGCTCTTTTTATCACCACTGTACCCCTTGGCATGGGGGGGGAGTCTTTAGTAGAATTGGGACATCTGTGAAGTTTGTCTTCATTTCTCTGATGCCACTTTCTTCATGCCCAAGACCACCTGTATATAGTGCAGTGGCAAAAAAAAAAGTGGGATTGAGAGTTAGAAATCTCAGCTCAAATCCTACTCGCACTATTTACTGGTCATTGGGTTTTAGGCTATCATGGCAGCCATAAAAATGTTCTTTCAGGGTTCAGGAGCATTAGTGACTGAGGGCCCAGCTCCTACCCCTTTGGATCCACTGCTTCATTTGCACCCAAGCCATGTTTCTCATGGGCTGTTCTCAGCCAATGACTGAGCACAATTATGGTACTGGTACAGGCCATTCCTGGGACATGCGGGACTCCTCCACCTTGGCTTGAGGATGCCCCATTGGCCTGGCTGTGACTTTCCTAGAGCTGCACCTCTCGAGGACTCTTCCTAGAAGTCCTACCCCTGCTCTCTCCTCCACAGGGACCCGATTGGTATCACTATCCAAAGGCATGCCCTGCAGTCCCTTGCTCCTTCCCCTGAGCCTTTCACAGGCATTTCCCCCATACATTTCTTTTTATTTTATTGTTAGTTTCAGGTGTACAGAACAATGCAATAGTTATCCTTTTCACCCTTCACACAGAAACAACCCCCCCGCCCCCATCTAC
>NW_017731970.1:990372-1030678 GCF_001890085.2 Hipposideros armiger | reverse complement strand
TGTTTTATTGATGGTTTCTTTTGTTGTGAAAAAACTTTTAAGTTTGATGTAGTCCCATATGTTCATTTTTTCTTTTACTTCCCTAGCCCGTGGGGATGTATCAGTAAAAATATTGCTCAGGGTAATGTCTGCAAATTTAGACGCTATATTTTCTTTTGGGAGTTTTCCCCCCATACATTTCTTCCATGTCTAATGCCATCGTGGCATCTGCTTCTCATAGGACCCAATGAATTAACACAGCTAGCCACCTAACCTCTCTATGACTCACTTTCCTCATCTGTTAAATGGAGATAACATAACCTCCCTTTAGGGTTGCAGTGAGAATCAACATACATACTTCAGAAATCAGTCTGGCACCTTGCACACAAAGGCCATCATTAACTCCCAGCTTTTTGCCTTCATGTTGCCCACTCCTTCCCATTGACATTCTCTATCGAAGTATCTTGCAGCTCTTCCCCTCAGGTCTCAAGGTATCAACTAGCTTGATGCTCCCCCCCCTCCATTCACCTGTATTAATATACTAACGATAGCAGTGTTTGAACATGAGTCCTCCGTGGCATAACCTCTAAGTCATTCTAACAATAGAATGACTTAAAGAAATAATGAAATGCTGGTGTGTCTTTGGCACCCAGCTAAGCCCCCCTTTTTGCCTCTCTCTGTTCCTGCCCCCTCAGTGGTGGGAGGAATGGCATTCAGCTGTCCCCACTAATGCCTATTGTGACAAAGGACATGCCAGTGAGGGCTCCTCATGTCTACTCTGTATTTAGCTGCCTATTTCTCTTGCCCATAGGGTGGGGCTGCCCTGGGCCGCTGAGAGGAGGAGCGATGAGCCTCCCCGTCTCATTGGCTCTGGATGCTCGTCATGCAGCTCTGGAACTTCCTTTAAGAACGCCATTCCTGAATGGCAGTCCCTCCCTTCTAGGTTGGGCCTGAAGTTCTACTTGCACCAAAGTGGTTGACCAAATAGAGTAGGGCTTGCTTATCCCTCCAAGCACACATGCTTCAAACACAACACATAGAAAGTTCTGTTTGGCAGATGGGATGGCCTTATTGTAGGGAGGGGATGGGCAAAGTCCACCTTCTCCTCTGGTGTTGGAGTCCCTCAAAATGTCTTCTTTGCCAACCACACCTCTCTGGGCTGGCCCACAGCAACTCATAAATGGCCTAATCCTCTAAGGCAGACCTGGCATTCATTCAACTTGACTTCTGAACTCGGACTAAACTGGGTGTCTTGGCTTCGTTCCTAGCTGAATTGAACTTTTGGAACCTTTTGCAACCTCCCTGAGAACTGCCAGCCCTAACCCTTCCTTTCAGTATTTTCTATTGCAGTGTTACATGTGAAAGTTCTAGGCGGCATGTTACAAAAACCACCTTCCTCTGTAGAGCCCAACAGCCCAGGAACTCCTTCAAAAATGGGCTGGAGAATCATGCGATGGCCTCTAAATAGTGTGGAAGTGGCTGCTTGCGCTGTGTCTCCACCTCTGGTAGTACATTATTTCCAAGGCCTTCAGGACCCCCACACATGGGCTTATTGTCCTGCCCAGAGTTTGACAAGTGAGAAGCTTAAAAACATGAAACACTGAGACAGTGAGTAAATGCTGCTTATTGTAAAAAGTCAAGCCATAAACAAGCCTAGGTAGCAGACGTTGTAGGTGCCCCACCTATATTTTTTGGCCCTCACCATTCCCATGCATGCCAGTGGCTTCTTCCTTTAAGCTCCTGTGACTGTCAGTCTGAGGGTTTTCTTGGGCCTACCCATACACAGGGCAGGATGGGGAGTAAATGCCCCCGGATTGGCTGTCAACCAATGATGGTAGAAGTTGGGGTATAACTACTCCATCTTCCTTTCCCCTAGGGTGGGACAACTCTAAGGCAGGTTCTACAGCAATTTCCAGTTGCCTCAGTTGCCCACTGGGTTGATAACATGCGCACTAACACACCCTATATTCATTTTCTTCCCTTCCCTTTTCGCACCCCCACTTCCCTCACAGTGCTTCTTGGGTCCATCTCTCAATTAAACTTCTCACATTCAAATCCTCATCTCCTGGTCAGCTTCTGGAGGAATCCAACCTAGAACAGCCCATATACTAAACAATATTCTCTGAAAAAACCTCTTCACATGGCTTACAGCAATGAACTCCAAATTTTTTGCTCGTGTGCCTTTATTAGTACACACCCCCATTATATTTGTACTTGTTTATTTATAAATAATATACTATCATTAACCAGGATATTAAGTCACAGACTATACCTTGGGAAAGCTTTCTATCATATTTCCAAAAGATACCTGGATAATGTTGAGTTCTTTGAACAACCACTTTCCAGATCTGAATAGATGGTCATTGTTTTAGCTTCAACTGTGGTAGATAAAGAAGGTTCTAGAAGGAGGAGAAATACAATGTTTGTTGCATTGTCAGAAGGAGAAATCTAACATTTTCTGGTTGTTTGATTCTTTTTGCCTTATCAATATTATTTCCAACTAAGGTTTTGTTTGTAGGATTCTTCAAAGTCTGCTGTTTATTTTGTGAGGGTGAGTTTCATTATAACTGGAGACTAGAATCTGTAAACACATTTTAAGCAGGCAGAAAAAAACTTGGAGATGTTGCAAAATTCTCAAAGCAAATGACCAGGCTTATCATCCCCTCAATTGAGGCACTCCCACTCTGTCTCCAAAATAATTTGAGTATTGTTCTTGCCTTATGACTGTCTGACCTACAGATAGGGAGGGTGGTGGCATCAACCCATCTATTACCTACTAGGTGAGTCTATTTTCTTATTTTTTGGATCAGAAATCTAAAAGAAGTTATTGTCTTTTCTTACCCTATTCTAGTGTATCATTTGGACTAACCCTTGAGGTGTGTACCCCTACTGTGGAGACCACTAGTTTGCTTGCATCCAGTCCCCATTCCTCTGTCTGTCCTTCAAGAGCCTCCTTGTCCTGCACCCACCTTTCTGTACCTGCCCCACCTCCCCCACCTCCCCAGGACACTCTGCTCCAGTCAGCCCAGCGTCTGCCCTCCTCTAGCCATTTACTTGTTCCTGGTCTGGTTATATGCCCTCCTGTCCCATTTACACCCATGTTTTGTTCATCTTTCCTTCCCCATGGGCTTCCTCCAAGCTATTCCAGCTCAGAATGATCTCACTCTGTTCCAAATCCCTGGAACATGTCTAGCCCTCACCGCACATTAAGAAAAAAAACAAAACAAACTAACCACCTACTTATTTGTCTCTGTAGCTGAGCTCTAACAGCTGCCCACAGGACAGAGCGACTCAAGCACTGAGACGACAGAGCTAATTGGAGGTGACACGGGTTTATTAGGTGGCGCCGGGTCCCACCTTCCCAAACCAGCGCATGGGCCTGAGGATCCTCCTGGTCTCTAAGCACAGGCTGTGCTCTTTAGGTCCCCCAGCATCCATCTCCTCTGGTGACTGGCTGGGGAGCATAAACATTAATTGGTCTACAGCACAGAGGCAGTAAGGACGTTATGAAGAAATTACCCTGACTTCTAGCTGAACCGTGACTGACACAAGGAGAGGACAGACAGTGCCAAGCTCAGGGTGAATTAACTCATGTTTCTCATGGATTACATCTCCTGTTCTGCCTTCCCAGGCTGAGTCAAACATATTCGTAATAAGACTTTTTTTGTTTTCAAAGAAGCCCACATTTGTTTTTTAAAAATTAAATCTCCCAAAGCATGAAATGAACCCACTTTTTTTTGCAGCTTTATTAAGATATTTTACATACTATATAATCCACCCATTTCACATGTACAGTGGTTTTTAGTATATTCAGAGTTGTGCAATCTAACCTTGTGATGGTCAGTTGTATGTGTAAACTTGGCGAGGCTATAGTCCCCAATTATTCAACTAAACACTAATCTAGGTGCTGCTGTGAAGGTATTTTGTGGATATAATTAAAGTCCATAATCAGTTTACTTAAGTAAGGAAGATTATTTTCGATAATCTGGGTGACCCTGATTCAACCAGGTGAAAGGCTTTAAGAGCGGAGCTAAGGTTTCCCACAAGAAAAAGAAATTCTGCCTGCACACTGCCGCTTTAGCTCATGCCCCAGAGTTCCAGCAGGCTTTTTCTGGCCTGTCCTATGCATTTCAGACTTGCCTAGCCAGCCCTTAACAATTGCATAAGGTGATTCTTTGCACTAAATCTCTTAATATATGTCTCCTATTGGTTAACAAGGTCTGACAATTACATTTGTGAACTTTGTTGCAATGCTGTTGCTAATCTTTTTTGATATCAGAAGGATTATTCATTATGAATTTACACCAGCTGGACAAACAGTTAACCAAGTTTACTATTTGGAAGTGCTGAAAAGGCTGCATGAAAAAGTTAGATGACCTGAACTTTTCGCCAACAACTCATGTTTCTTGCTTCACGACAATGTACCAGCTCACACGGCACTGTCTGTGAGGGAATTTTTAGCCAGTAAACAAATAACTGTATTGGAACACCCTCCCTACTCACCTGATCTGGCCCAAATGACTTCTTTCTTTCCATGAAGATAAAGGAAATATTGAAAGGATGACGTTTTGTCGACATTCAGGACATCAAGGGTAATAGGACAACAGCTGTGATAGCCATTCCAGAAAGAGAGTTCCAAAATGGCTTTGAAGGGTGGACGAGGCGCTGGCATTAGTGCATAGCTTCTCAAGGGGAGTACTTGGAAGGTGACCATAGTGATATTCAGCAATGAGGTATGTAGCACTTTTGCTAGGATGAGTGTGCGAACTTAATTGTCAGACCTCGTTTGTCTCTGGTTGAACCATGACTGATACTAGCCCACTTTTAAAATATGTAAACAAAGTCTTATTTTCTATCAGAGCCTGCTTTTCTTTCCTAGGATCTCTTGTAGTCCTCTCCCCTTTTTCCATTTGTTATTAACAGTATTTCTACTTCCCTCCTGCTCCACAAGCTAAATCTTGGATTTAATCTTGATTGTATATAGGTGCAATCAAATAAATTTTCACCACTACCAGAACAATTTGTTGGAACTCTATTTTCAATTTTCCCTATTGTCATTTCCACTACAATGTAAATTCCACAGGGAGAAGGATCCTAGTCTGTTCTGCTTATTGAGATATCTCAAGTGCCCAGAACTGTGTCTGATACATAGTAAATACTCAATAAATATTTGCTGAATGAATGCCCACAATGATATTGTAAACTCCTTGAAAGGAGGAGCGGTTCTCCTTTTACACCTTTCATGAGAGCCTAACAGTGCTAGGAATATAGAAGGCGCTTGTGGTAGATTGCAAAAATGGCCACACATTCCTCCCTTCTCATAAAAGCTGGAGTCTATTTCTCCATCTCTTAAATCTAGGCTTGGCTCTGTGAATTGCTTTAGTCAATTGGGCATGAGCAAATGCGATACAAGGAGAGCCTTGAAAAGCACTTGAGTACTGGGGCTTGGAATTGGAACTCTAAGACAACCATGAGCTAGCCTGCTAGTGGGTAGAACGCTACATGGAGGAGAAGCAAGGCTTCCCATTTGACAATCTACCAACCACTAGACATGTAAGTGAGGCCATACTAGATCATCCAACACCTGCCAACTTAAAAGCTGAACACAAGCACATGAGCCAGCCCAGATGAGAAGGACTGCCCAACTAACCCATTGAATTATGAGCAAGATAAAATGTTTGTGGTTTTAAGTCACTAAAACAAAGTGATTTGTTCCATAGCCATAGATAACCGATACAGTGCTCAATAACTCCACAAGTTCAGATAAAGAAAGATATGTCATCTCAGTTTCCAAATATTGTGTGCCTGCATTATGCCAGGCTTTGTGCTTGGCACCAAGAATATAAAGATTAAAAGATGTGCTTTCTGAAAGCCTCCTTAAATATGACACCGAAACCACACGTGACAAAAGAAAAAAATAAATTGGATTTCATCAAAATTAAAAGCTTTTGTGTTTCAAAGGACACCATCAAGAAAATGAAAAGACAATTCACAAAATGGGAGAAAATATTTACAAATCATTTATCTGATAAGGGACTTGTACCTAGAATATATAAATCCCTCTTTTTTTTTTACTTTATTTGGAAACAGTGTGTTTTTTCCAGGACCCATCAGCTCCAAGTCAAGTTGTTGTCCTTCAATCTTAGTTGTGGAGGGCGCAAGCTCAGCTCCAAGTCCAGTTGCCGTTTTCAATCTAGTTGCGGGGGGCACAGCCCACCATCCCATGGGGGAGTCGAACTGGCAACCTTGTTGTTAAGGGCACACGCTCTAACCAACTAAGCCACCTGGCCACCCTATAAAGAACTCTTACAACTCAATAATAAAAAGTTAAATAACCCAATTAAAAATGAGCAAAAGATCTAAATAGACATTTCTCCAAAGAAGACATACATATGGCCAATAAATATATGAGAAGATGTTCATCATTATTAATTACTAGAGAAATGCAAATCAAAATCACGTGAGACATAACTTCATACCAACTAGGATGGCTATAATAAAAAGGACAGACAATAGCAAGTGTTGACAAGTGTATGGAGAAATTACAACCCTCATACACTGCTGGGAGAAATGTAAAATGATGCAGTTGCTTTGGAAAACAGTTTGGCAGTTCCCCAAAATATTAAACACAGAGTTACCATGTGACCCAGTCTGGACTATATTCTCACACCAACAACCAGCTCTCCAATTCCCTGGACACCAACAACAGTTCAATTTAATTCTGACACTAACTACCTGGAGCTAGCATCAGATTCCATGTATTTCATGGTTCAGTCCCACTTCAGATGCCATTCACAAGTCCCGGGCCACCAGTACTTCTGACTGACTGGTTTTAAATCAGAGGTTCCTACAGCCCCCTCCTCAGGTTCAATAGTTTGCTAGAATGGCTCACAGAACTCAGGGAAATACTTTATGTATCTTCACCAATTTATTATAAAGGATACAACTCAGGAACAGCCAGATAGAAGAGATGCACAGGACAAGGTATGGAGAGGGGAGTGTGGCGCTCCCATGCCCTCTCCAGGTGTACCACCCACCCAGCAAGTCCATGAGTTTGTCAACCTGGAAACTCTCTGAATGTCATTGTTCAAGAGTTTTTATAGAGCTCCATCTCCAGCACCACCCCCACTTCCCAGAGGTCTGTGGGTGGGTCCGAAACTTCCAGTCCTCTAATCACATAGTCTTTGTGGTGATCAACCCTATTCTATGGCTATCTATGGGGTCCCACCTTAAGTCCCCTCATTAGCATAAAGTTATTGAAAGGAGTTTGTTATGAATAACGACAAAAAGATACCCCTATTACTCAGGAAATTCCAAGGGTTTTAGGAGCTCTCTGCCAGGGATTGTGGGCAAAGACCAAATATATTTTTGTATTATACCACACCCAGCAATTTCCCTCCTAGATATATACCCACAGGAAATGAAAACATACATCCACTCAAAAACTTCTACACAAATATTTATAGTAACATTCATAAGAGCCAAAAAGTAGAAACAACCCAATATCCACTAACTGATGAATGGGTAAGCAAAATATGATATATCCATACAATGGGATATTATTTGGCAATAAAAAGGAATGAAGTTCTGATAAATGCTATAACATGATGACCCTTGAAAACATTATGCTAAGGGAAAAAAGCCAGACAGAAAAAAAAACATATCATATGATTCTATTTATATGCTTTGTTCTAAAGCACAATGTACAAATATAAAAGTGCACATATTGTAAGTATACAGGTGGGCACCTTTCCACAAACTGAACACATCTATGTAACCAGCACCCAGAAACAGAACATAACCAGCACTTCAGAAGCCCCCTTCATACCCCCCTTTTTCAATTGAATATCTGCTGGCAAGACATCAAATTGGCAAGTCCACCCCTCCTTGGGTGCAGGGCCAGTAATGACATCACACATTGTCACTTATGTGCACTCGTGTCTCTTCTCTGCTCTCCTGCTTTCAATGCTCTGGTATCTGGTAACGTTAGCCCTCACCTGAGGATCAGCTCTACCTTGAGTTTCCACCTTTTGGGTAGCTTCGGTGGCTGAGTGGGCACTTGGCAAGGTGGGTTGGCATGACTGGGCATGTGGTGCCCTCTCCCCTGCCCCACACATCTGACAGAGGCTGACAAGGAGACCTAAGCAGTTGTGAACAAGGGCCACATGTTCTAAACTAGTGGATCTCAAACTTGGCTGCATATTGGAATCCCTGGGAGCTTTAAAATATAATGATACCTGGGACCACCCCACCCCCCCTTTCTGCCCCCCCCCGAGATTCTGACTTAATTGACCTGGATATGGAGATTTTTAAGAATTCCCAAGTGATTCCACTGTGCAGCCAAGGCTGAGAACCCCAGATTCTCTTTGGCTTGTGTGGGTGTGCTGCTCAGGATCAACATTACTTTAGGATTGAATGCCGTGTCTCATTGACTATTATTTTTGTAATTCACATGAACTTTTTTTTGGGGGGGCGGGGTTTCCTTAGAGGGTTTGTGTAACACTATTTTGACAACACCGCACTCTTTCCATAGATTGAACTGACAATTTCTAAGATGGTTGTGGACACACTGGGTCATTTGCTTTAATGGGAATTAAGATGTCTTAAAACAATAATGAGTTACAAAAGTCACTCCTTAAGCATATTTGATATGCATTCCTATCTCTGCTGCAGATGATGTGCCTCGATAAAGTAGTGTGCTTACTGGAAGAAATGATGTGTAAATTACACAAGGGAGGTTTGCAAATCCCGGTGTGCCTGATGCATTTGAGTGGTTCCCTGGCTGTTTTCTGCAGAGGACACAGGCCTTTAGAAGGGCACTCCGCAGGCAGGGGGGACTTTCCCAAACAGGGGCCCAGGCAGCATACTTGAAAGATGATTAAACAAGGTTTCTTTTACAAGTTACCTTTAAGAAGGCAAAGGAAATGCCTGGTTTATGAGCCAAAACAAATGGGCTGAGAAGAAATCAGACTTGAGGTAGAAAATGAAGAGAAAGGCGTTTGAGCAAAGCGGAAGAGAGATGAGTCTGGGGTACGTTGGTGCTTCCGGGGTGTGAAAGGTGTGTGGCTGATCCCAGTAGAGGGGAGGAGCAGCTAGCTCACTTGGTAGGGATGTTGGCAAGTGTAAACAGAGCCTCCTAGGCGCTGAAGCAAAGGAAACACGGGCAAGTGTCATCTGTGTTAGACAGACAGGATCATAAACAGTAAAGGCAAAAGTGCAGATATGGAAACACCTCCGATTCTTGGGGGAATGTCAAGTTCTACCAGTTTCACCGTCCTAAATGTGTGCATGAGAATGCTGACGTGTGGGGCTGGAGGTCCCAGGAACCCACCCTGTCCAGAGGAGTGTTCCGTGGATCCAGGCCAGGAGGTCTGTTCCAACAGAGCTCAGAGCTGATGATATCCTTCCCAATGTGATTTCAAAGCAGTGCTGGGTTCTATCTTGTATTTAGACAGCCAACCGAAAGAATCTATTTTAGAGAAAACAGGCAAAGAAGGGAGCTGAGAGTAGCAATTTCATAGCCTGCTCTGTAATTTAGTCTGGTATTCTCTGCTGAAGGAGAAAATAGTCCCTGTCTTAACAGGCAGTGGAGGATAAGAGAAGGAAGGTTCAAGCAATTTGGATCCTGGTCCTGGAATTTTCAATGTGTTGGGAAGAGAGGAAAAACTTGTGACTTTTTTTTCTATTTTAATATCATAGAAAGGCATTGGTTGTTTGTGGAGGAGACAGACGCAGAGATGAACATATAGATAGATGGATAGGTACATAAATATAACAGGGTGGGCAGCGTAACAATAGAGAAGATGAGAGGAAACGGAGGATTGGTCAAAAGCATGGGCTCTGAAGATAGACTGCTGCCTGGGATTCAGTTGCAGCCGCCACTGAATAAATAGTAAGTGACCTTGGGTGGGTTATGCAACCTCTCTGTGTCCCAGTGTCCTCATCTGTAAAATGGGATGATGAGAGTTCATACCTCATGGAGCCTGGCACAAAGTAAGCCAATAAAAGTTCACTTTTATTTTATCATTCTTATTCGTATAACTTCCCAGAATGCTAAGAGAGAACAGATGGGGATGATGTCTTCCAGCCTGAGGCAGTCAGAGAGAATCACTTCTCAGGCCAGGGAAGGTGGTGGCCTGGCTTGAATCTTAAATGATGAATAGGAATTGGCAAGAGACGAAGGAGATGGTATTCCCATTCTAGGCAGAGGATTGGGGTCTGTGGGTGAGAAAGGGTATTCGTAAGGAAAGTTTTTAGTGATTTGTGTTTTTTGAGTCATAATTCCCTCCATGTTTGAAAAACAGTGAGCACGTATATGGAAGTCACAATGTTTAATTTCCGGCCCACGGAAAATGACTGGAGTGCAAGGAGATTAAAAGCATCTTGTGATGTCTGAGTCTTCCCCAGGGTCTATAGTCTACAATTTAGAAATCATTGCTGGAATCTGCTGTATCCTGCACCAGGGCCTGCTTTTCCTCCAACAGCATTAGCCACTGAAGGTTTTCAAACAGGGGAACCATGATGGAAATGATTGTGCAGCATCTATACCAACCTCCTTTCAGTGTGCCTTTATGTACAGCAGAGTCTGCAAATTGAAAAGCTACATTTCCCAGACTCCTTGGCAGCTGTGTAATTTCAATTCCATCAATCAGATGCAGTCATGCAAGATTAATTCAGCCCTCCTTTAAGTGAGGAAAGAGGCATGGTGGGAAGCTTCTGTTTTGCGTGTGCAGCTTATAATAAATAGGTCTGGTGTGCCTCTGAAGCCAAGGAGTCCAGAAGTGGTTTCCTGAATCCCAACTACATCTGAGGTCAGCAACCCTGGAGCCAGCTGCTGAGAGTGCAACTTACCAGTTTGCTCACACAACTTGTTCCTGAGGGTGGTGGTTTGCTGTCAGGAGAGCCGGATTAGCACACATCTGGTGTCTGTATCCGGGACGCAGACCCTGCCTTCTCTCCACCTCTAGCCAAGGCAGGGTGAAGCCTGTTCTCCCTTTCTCCTTCCCCCCTGCGTGTGGCCCTTCATTAATGTCATCTGGCCTCGACTGCAGGTTTGGGAAGGGAATCTGCACTGGGGTCTTGGATACTTTCCTCCCAGCAGGCACCTGGGCTTCTTATGCAAATTTACCCACACTTCCCCACAATCTGACCATTCCCCTGCCTTTAAGCTTTTTGCTTGTTTAACAAAAAGAAGCAAAACACAGGGCCTGCTGAGTGGCGCGATGGTTAAGAACTGGCTTGGGATGCCAGAGGGCCCCAGTTCGAATCCCACATATGAGGGCCAGTGACACTGCCCTCCACAGCTAAGATGCTGAACAACAGCTCGACCTGGAGCTGGGCTGCCGTGAGTCGCTGGCGACGGCGTAAGCTGCAGCCCCTGTGGCAGTGGGTTGCCATGGGCTACCGTGTGTAGCCAGCAGCCAGCGTGAGCGGCCAGCAGCCGCCGTGAGCGGCCGTCCAGAAGCCGGCGACTGATCTGCCTCGCCCGGGAAGGGCGCAATGATGGTGCCAACTTGGGCCAGTGAAGCAAGGTCCTCCACAACTAGACTGAAGAACAAAAGGACAGCAACTTGTCTGTTCCCCGTCCCCCAATTCCCCAATAAAAATGTTTTAAAAACCCCCACAAAAAACAAAAACAAAACAAAACAAAAACCCCAACCAAATAATTTGCCTGCCCAGACACTTTTCCACCAATTGATGCCACTTTGCCACCAACTGATGCCACTTTGCCAAAGAAGAGGGATGTAGCCTGGTGGGGGGCTTGTGGGTGGAGATACTGATACAACAGGCCAAATGATCTAGGCAAACTAACTAAAATGGAGAGGCAGGGGTTTCCAGGTCATTTATCACGGAAGCAAGTTGAGGCAGGAGGAAGGACCTGTCCTCTGAAGTGGGAAGAATAATCTTGCAGGATCTTGAACCAAACACTTAAAGAGAAGTGATACAAAGAGTAGACTGTAAGCCCTGACCTGGGGTGGGGTGGCCCCTGCTAGGCCTGGGAGACTTTCCACTAGTCCTAGACAGGGTCCCCATGTGTATTGTGTGGGCTGTGCTCTGCACTCAGATACCTGGCCAAGGACACCCAGCAGGAGCTGAAATCCAGCCCATGCATGACTTGCCAAACTGTGTGCTCAGGAGGAAGAGATGGGTGGGTACCTTTTAAAATCACATTAAGGTGTCATAGGTGCAGGCACCATTCCAGGTGATGAGACAGAGAGGAGAGGCCCAGACGCTGCCCATGTCAAAGCCCTCTGACACCTGGAAGGGTGTTCTCTCCCCTGTCCCCCCACACCTCCAAAGCGCAGAGGGCGCCGATGTGTGTGGAGCTGTCTGCCCAGCCCTCTCAAAGCCCTGCATGAGACAGCAGTTTGGCCTTTTATTACATAACCACACAGAATGGGCAAGGTAGCATTGACTTTGTTATTGTTTCCTCTGCCAAGTGATCTCATGCCATAAACTGCACGTTATAAATTTGGCAATTTTTTTTTTACTTTGAAAATTGCTTAGGAAAGAATGCTTCATCTTGAGAGAGAGGGTGTGGGGAGGGAGGGGAGGGGGAAAAGAGATGACAAAGTCGCCTTGGAACACAAACTGCTAGTTTCCTTTCTAGAGTGACTAATTGCATTTGGTTTTTTGTTCCTTGCCTAGGGAACATGTTCAACAAGTATAAAACTGGATCAGGTTGTTTGTAGAAATGCTTTGAAGGTGCCAGTCCTTCTGCTCTAATAGCAGTGCACGCCATGTTTTCGGAACCATATCCACCCAAAACAGACAACAGGTCAGACCAGAAAGAGCTGCTGGGGCCCTGAGGCCCTCAGCCTGCTATTAACTGGGCACAACCTCCAGGAAGGGGACAGAGTGGGCAGAGAAGAAGGATGTGTCCTCAACAGCGTGGACGAAGCCCCTATGCACATTGGGGCAAGAAAAACGAAAGTCCGCACAAGAGAATGTGGTAGGTGAAGTCACTTTAAGGAGTTGCAACCATAAGTGCAAATTACTAAAACCTTTTCTTTTTCTTTTTAAAGATTTTTATTGGGGATTTGGGGGATGGGAACAGCGCTGCGGAATTGGGGGAAGGGGAACAGACAAGATGCTGTTGTTTTGTTCTTCAGTCTAGTTGTGGAGGACGATGCTTAACTGGCCCAAGTTGGCACCATCATTGCGCTCTTCCCGGGTGAGGCAGATCAATTGCCGGCTTCTGAACGGCTGCTCACGGCGGCTGCTGGCCGCTCACGCTGGCTGCTGGCTACACACTGTAGCCCATGGCAACCCACCTGCCACCCACCGGCGACTCTTGGCAGCCCAGCTCCAGGTTGAGCTGTTGTTCAGCATCTTAGCTGTAGAGGGCAGTGTCACTGGCCCTCATATGTGGGATCCGAACTGGGGCCCTCTGGTGTCCCAAGCCAGTTCTTAACCATCGTGCCACTCAGCCGGCCCACTAAAACCTTTCCTTAAAAAGCACTGAAGCATGCTAAAATGCCGGGCACCAGTCTCTTTATCCCATCTGTAGCAGATGCTTTGCTCTCCCATTCTCAATCCTTAGCATGTACCGTTTCATGCACACTGACTCAACTTCCAACAGCCAGCACCGAGACGCTGGACACCACAGCAGCCCTCAGACGGTGAGCCCTTGCTTCCCAGGCAGCATGATTCAGATACACGGGTCCTCTCTGGTCACCCCGTGCCCTAGCAGGATTATGTTCAGTGGCCCACAATGGCAACTTGCTTGACCACACACAAACCCTTCAGTGGCTTCCTTCCCTTCTCTTTCTTGTCTAACTTCCCCATTTTCCGACTGATGTTTCTAGAAATCTCCTCCTGAATCCACTACTTGCACTGGAATCCTTATATCAATGCCTAATTCAGACTAAGACATCTTCCTAACTTTATCCATTAAAAAAAATGTGCTCTCTTCCCTTGTTGAAGAGCTTCAACTCTCCTGTAAACTGTGCATTCTGAAACTCAGGGCCAGGTTGGCATGGCTTCTCCATCCAAAAAATGCGTTTGATCCAAGGCACATCCAAGGCTTAGCAATCCTTTTGCTAGTCCAGGGAATTTCCCCCCAATTCTTTGGTATACTGGGATTTATTGTATTAATATTTGTTCTGATATCTGAACCACAGACTGGCTTTCACTTGGTAAATGTATTCTCTGATAGATTATATGAGTAGGGTCATGTTTTAAATATATTAGGGGAATTTAGAACTCCAATTAATTCTCTTATACATCCTTTCATAAAACAAGCCTAACTTTATAAATTTTCATGTATTTTGTTTCCTTAAATTGAACTATACTCATCTTGCTTTAAATGGGACTTCACCTGTAGTCTCCCCCATTTTTTTGGTTTTTTTAAAAAAGATTTTATTGGGGAATTGGGGGAGGAGAACAGACAAGTTGCTGTCCTTTTGTTCTTCAGTCTAGCTGTGGAGGACATTGCTTCACTGGCCCATGTTGATATTATCATTGCGCTCTTCCTGGCTGAGGCAGATCGGTCGCCAGCCGCCGGACAGCCGCTCACAGTGGCTCTTGGCAGCTTACACCAGCTGCCAGCCACTCACGCTGGCTGCCAGCCACACAAGGTAGCTTATGGCAGCCCACTGCAGCAGGGGCTGCAGCCTACGCCGTCGCTGGTGACTCATGGCAGCCCAGCTCCAGGTTGAGCTGTTGTTCAGCATCTTAGCTGTAGAGGGCAGTGTCACTGGCCCTCATATGTTGGATCTGAACTGGGGCCCTCTGGCGTCCCAAGCCAGCTCTTAACCAACGCGCCACTCGGCCGGCCCTCCCCTGTTTTTTTTTTAATGCCACTTTTACTAACACCATTTAGCCTATTACCAAGGACCTGTACAGAACTATCTGAAATAAAATATTGATGGTGCGGAGCCTACAGGAAATTAGTTTTGCTCCCCAACAGCATCTTAGGACTACTATAATATTTATTTTTCTGTCATTAATTTGTTGGGGGAAGCTGGATAGATCACTGACTCTGCATTCTTCAGTTTCCTAGTATATTGATCAACAAATTAATATTTGAAGTTATATAAACTAAAGAAAGAATGGGGAGGGGGTGGGGATAAGGGAGAAGAGGAAGGGGTTAGACAGCATAAATACGCAACTACAATATTGCCACAGGGACATGAAAGACAGTTCAAGGAATATAATTAATAATGTTGTAAATATTTTTTTAAAAAAAGAAAGAATGGGACTATATTCCTTTCTTAGAAATAAAATATTATGGCTTATTTCGGTATAAAAGCAATGTATACAAGAGAAAACTAGAAGAATTCAGAAAAGTAGAAGAAAGAAGGAAAGCATCTATATTTCTACTTCATAAAAAAGCTCAACATTAGGGCCAGCTGAGTGGCGCGTTGGTTAAGAACTGGCTTGGGATGCCAGAGGGCCCCGGTTCGGATCCCATATGAGGGCCAGTGACACTGCCCTCTACAGTTAAGATGCTGAACAACAGCTCAACCTGGAGCTGGGCTGCCGTGAGTTGCTGGCGACGGCATAGGCTGCAGCCCCTGCTGCAGTGGGTTGCCATGGGCTACCGTGTGTAGCCAGCAGCCAGCGTGAGCGGCCAGCAGCCGCAGTGAGCGGCCATCCAGAAGCTGGCAACTGATCTGCCTCACCCGGGAAGAGTGCAATGATGGTGCCAACTTGGGCCAGTGAAGCAACATCCTCCACAACTAGACTGAAGAACAAAACAACAGCAACTTATCAGTTCCCCTTCCCCCAATTCCCCAATAAAATCTTAAAAAAAAAGACTTCATCATATTAAAAACTTTTGTGCTTCAAAGGACACCATCTAGAATGTGAAAAGAAAACCCACAGAATGGGAGAAAATATTTGCAAATTATTTGTGTAATAAGAACTTGTGTCTAAAATATATGAAGAACTCTTACAACTCAATGATCAAAAGATAACTAACCCAACTAAAAAATAGGAGAAGAATCTGAGTAGATAATGCTGCAAAGACTATATACATATACAAATAGTCAGTAAGCACATGAAGAGATGCTCAACATCATTAGCCATCAAGGAAATATAAACCAAAACCACAATGAGATACCATTTCACACCCATTAGAAAGGCAATAATCAAATAATCAGATAATAAACAAGTGTTGGCAAGGTTATGAAGAAATTGAAACTCTCATACACTGCTAGTGGAAATGTAAAATGGTGCAGCTGCTTTAGAAAAGTTTGGCAATTCTTTAAAATCTTAGAATTAGAGTTACCATATGACCCAACAATTTCACTCCTAGGTATATACCCAAGAGAAATGAAAGCATGTGCCAACTCACATATTTGTACACAAATGTTCATAGCAGCATTATTCAATAGCCCAAAGTGGAAACAGCCCCAAATGTCCATCAACTGACAAATAGATAAGCCAAATGTGGTATATTCATACAATACTACAACATGGATGGCCCTTTAAAACTTTATGCTAAGTGAATGGAGGCAGTCAGAAACCACCACATATTATATGATATATGATTATATTTATACAAAATGTCCAGAATAGGCAATCCTATAGAGACACAAAATAGATTGGTGGTTCCTGAAAGTAGATTAAGGGTTGGAGGTAATTGGGAGTGGCCAACATTCTCTTAATGAAATTGAACAGAACAATAGACTAGAATAGAATAGACTAGAATAGGATAGATCTTTACATCTCAGCTCAGGGGGCCATTTCCTCAGGAAGTCTTCCCTAACTAGGTAAAATCCCTCTCTCTTGGAACTTATCCTTTGTAGCACTAAGCACAGTTGAAACTTGGCATTTATTTGCATGATTGAATGGATGTTGGGATCCTAAGGTGTAATATAAATCCATATATAAATCCATTGCATCTTTTTCGCCTAGTGCAGTGCCTGACACATAGCAGGTGACTTGTAAATATCTGTTGAAGGAAGGAAGGAAGGTGGTCAATTAGGGGCCAAAGGCACAGAGTAATCTAGAGAGAAAGGAATAAAATGTAGATAAAGTCTTTAAAATAAAGGTCTCTAAGACAGTGTTTTCAAACTGGGGGCCACAACACATTAGTGAGTTTGTGCAAATAATATACTAAATTGTGGCCATCACTCTTTTAATGAGTAGAATAGAATAGAATAGAATAGAATAGAAAATATCAGAGTGTATTGTACATACCAAGAGTAAAAATTTTCATGATTCTTTTGTTTAAATTATATATGTGTGTGTATATGTATTATGTCAAAATTTTACTGTGAGTTTCAATTAAAAAATTTAAGAGACACCCCTGTACCAAACCCTCTGGTTCATTTTGACTGTAGTTCTTATTCTTTTCTGTCACATTGATCATTGTAGTGGCCTGAGATTCACAGACTGTGACTATAAGACCTTTGATAGTTTGTACTAGTAATAGCATAGCATTTTTAAAAGGTCAATTGTTAAGTATAAATTAAACATTAATTTCTCAAGTATAAATTGAACATTAATGGAATTTCTTAAGTACAAATAAGCATTAATTTGATCTCTTAAGAACAAATTAAATAATGGTTGCAATCTATATTAAAGTGTTTTTCAGTCTCTAAAATATACAACAATTATGATTATTTCTAATTATTTATGATTAAGAAACCCAGGAAGCCAATGTTTAGTTATGTGGCAAAATGCACATCCTTAATTTAATTTCTTTTACAAAAGTTATTTCAGAACAGTTTAATGCTAAGATTTCTTTCAGCGTGTGCAACATATCTAGTGCTCTTAACAATTCTTTCATTTGGAAAGTGTGTGTGGTGGGAAGCACAGGGCCTCTGGAGCCAGTCAGTTCTGCAAGGAATCCTGGCTTTGTCAGTTACCAGCTGTTTGACATTTGACAAATTGGTATATTGGGGTCTTGGCTTTCTTGTTTATAAAACAGAGAAAATAATCTTAGGTGGAACCTTATGACATTGCCATTCGTAGAGGTCAAAATGGCCAAATAGCAGCAATTTCATATGGTTCAACCTAATGATTACCTTACAGAATGGTTGTGAAGATCAAACAAAATAATATTTGTTTAATACCTGGCACAATGTTTATTAAATGTTAGTATTCCCTTTGATAAAGGTGAAAAATAATAGTGTCCATGTTTCATTATCTCTTTTAAATTAGCAGCGTATGCATTGGTCCACCACACATTATATACTTATTTAATTTGTATCTTGCCTTGTTCCAGAAAGACTTTAAGGAATCTGTTTTGCACATAGCTGGTACTAAATAAATATTTGGATGCTACTGAATTAATGTTTCTGTTGCGTTTTGGCTCCTTGGTAATTTATGAGCCATCATTTAGTACTTTACTTAGAATTTGATGAAACACTGAGAACCCAACTCAGACTGATCTTTTCCAAAAGTGTTTGTAACAGTCTTCTTTTGTACTTCTATGACAGGTGAGTCTTTCCTAGGAGCCAGCCCCATGCAGTAGTATCTGGTGACGTTTAACAATAGGGTCTCTGGAAGTGAGGGTATGTGGGTGAGTGTGGATTGATTTGTAGTATTTGCCAATTTCTGTGGTGTGAATAATTCCATCACCACTGATTTCAGGCTGCCAAGTTGACATTACTGAACGCAGGGTTGGGAAGAAATGAGTACAGGGAGCTCTTCTGGGCTAGAACCAGCTGGCTTCAGCTCGCCAGTGGCCCCAAGACCCAGGAAACTTCACCTGAGGGCAGTGTTCTCTAGACTGGAACTGATAGCATTTGTAGAATATTTGATTTATATCTATGCTGCTAATAAAGATTTTTCACAATTACTGAACATTTTTGAAAAACACAACTAAACAGGGTAACTGCAAAATTGGAACAAAACAGTAATTACAATATTTATCTTTATCCTAGATCTGTATGACACCTTCTCATTAAATTGCTTTCTTGATGAGACAACCTGCAGGGTTTTGCTGTTCTTTCCGCCTTTTGTCAACCTATTATTTTAATGACTAAAATACTAAGTAAGCATTCCCAAGAAAAAAACTACTATGTAATTTTATTTATTGACTCTCTTGATGATCTTACTGACTCAGACCTTAGGAAATTCCTCTTTGGTGGGATTGTAAAATCAAGGATCAAATTTTTTTTTTAAATGTGAAAGAATGTGAATTACAAACAGAGCAATTGCTAATGATGTGGATCCTTTTATCAATTACGTGTTTTAAGAGTTTTAAAATGCTTCTGCAAATAGATTTTTTTTTTTTTGCAAATAGATTTTTTACTCTAAATCAGGGATACTAAATGTCAGATGGGGACAAATTTTAGAAATTGATGGTGTTATTTTTTGTTGTTGTCACAGTGATTGAGGGGCATCACTGACATTTGAAGGGTGGAGCCCAGCAATGCTAGAATTGAAAATTGTCCCATGTTCCAAATGACCTTGAAATGTCCTGCTGAACCTTGATGTAGGTGAAAATAAGCACCTAATTTTCTGAGAATGCAAGCACAGTATTAATTGAAGGATGCTTGCATTTCGCTTTCCTTAGAACTTTCCTAGAGTTGTTCACCCTCTTGGGAAGTCATAGCAACACGGACAATACCGATTTTGTAATTTGAGTTGCCACTAAAGCACACCTGTATTGGTCTGTGTCTCGAGCTGTCACTCACAATGATGCTATGACTATTATAAGCATCTGGCTACTTTATTTTGTCTTTGAGCATTGCCATGCCTGAGGGTTTACATTTTGAGGTGCATGTTATTTTATTATAGATTACTTTCATTTTCTTTTTCCTTTCTACTAGGTCATTACATTAATTTTTTTTACAATGATGTATAGGGGTATGGGGTATCACCGATGAATTTCTTTTCAGGTTAGTACAGGAGGACTACTAAATATATGTTTTAAAAGGGATCCTTGGGTCTGAGACCACTGATCTGAATAATTATCCTTAGCATAATATGACAATACCATTTCTGTTGCCAATGCCCCCAGCATATCTGCCTACCATCTGACATCAAAGAGTGGCATATCATATTCCCTTGGCTTTAAGACTGTAAAAAGATTGTTCAGCTCTGCCCTAGTCAGAGCTGGGGCAGTGTAAAATAACATTTTTATCCATCTTCTTGATCAATGCTTACAGTTTTGTCATTTGTTCCTCAGAACATTTGGTGCCTTCTTGGAAAAAGGACATAATAAAAAAAATCCAGTGGATCAAATCTTTAATGCAGTTGTAAAATGAAGTGAACCTAAATTTCCTTGAGTTTAGAATTCTCCCCTTAGGAATTTGGAGGCAAGCATTAACAAGCACATCTATTTTGTCTCATGCCACACATATTGGCAATAAACACCCTGGTAAGAAAATAAGCAGTTAGTGTTATGCACACAGTAACAAAAAATAAATATATACTCTGAGCTGGGTTCAAATAGGAACCTACAGATCATGTTGTCAACATAGTGAATGAGGAAAAAAAATGTATCATCAGTGACTAAACCTGTAATGAATATGCAGGGCTAACCTTTGGCAAGATTGCAAAGTAGCTGCCTTTGTTTTCAGCACTTGCATCTTCTTTCTTCGGTGCCCTTTTCTTTCCTCAGCACCTCCCACCACCACAGGCCTAAGGCTCTCAAAGTGGCATCAGCAAGCATTTTTTTAAAAGATTTTATTGGGGAATTGGGGGAGGGGAACAGCACTGGGGAATCCGGGAAGGGGAACAGACAAGTTGCTGTCCTTTTATTCTTCAGTCTAGTTGTGGAGGACGTCGCTTCACTGGCCCATGTTGGTGTTATCATTGTGCTCTTCCTGGGTGAGGCAGTCAGTCGCCGGCCATTGGATGGCCACTTATGCCAGCTGCCGGCCGCTCATGGTAGCTCATAGCAGCACACTGCAGCCTACACCATCGCTGGCCACTCACGGCAGCCCAGCTCCAGGTTGAGCTGTTGTTCACCATCTTAGCTGTAGCGGGTGCAGCGTCACTGGCCCATGTGGGATCCAAACTGGTGGCCCTGCTGCTCAGAGCTTGTGCTCTTACCAACTGAGCCACTCGGCTGGCCCAGCAAGCATTTTTTAGTTAACTTCTGTGGTATGCCAGGCAATGTGGTAGGCATGATCAAATCCTTTTCTGATTTGAAGTAGCCTCCATACTTCAGGAGGAAAGGGGTCTGATCAACCTTTTTTTAAAAAAAAACTAACTATAGAATCTTTTTAAAGCAGATGGGCTTTTTTAGAGATCAAGATAGTGGTTATCTTGGGCAAGCGGGAGTGATTGGGAAGGGCCACAAGGGCTTCTGCAGAGCTGGTGGTGTATTTCTTTTTAATTGTGGTAAAAATACATATCATAAAATTTACCACCTTAACCATTTCTAAGTGTTCAGTTCAGTAGTGTTAAGTATATTCACATTGTTGTGAGACGGATCTCCAGAACCTTTTTTCATCTTGCAAAACTGAAACTCTGTATCTTAAACACCAACTCCCCTTTCTCCCTGCCCCCAGCCCTTGCTAACCACAATTCTACTTTCTGTTTCTATGAATTTGACTATTCTAGATACTTCATATGAGTGGGATCATTCAGTATTTATCCTTTTCTGACTGGCTTGTTTCACTTAGCATAGTATCCTTAAGATGCATCCATATTGTAGCATGTGACAGGATTTCCTTCCTAATGTTGCATTTCTTCCTCTGGGTGCTGGTTGCTTGGGATGTTCACTTTGGGAAAATTCATCCAGCTGTGCACTTATTAATCGAACACACTTCTGTATGTATATTATACTTCCAGAGATGAGTTTACTCAAAAAAAGTAGATGGAGCTAAAATTTGAAAATCACTATTACCATTTGTACTAATGTATTAGTAATCTTTCCCTGGGGTGTGTTAGAAGTACCAATCAGAGAAGGCAGTGCCTCACTCAAAGGAGTGCTTGCTGAGGGCAGAACCTCAGAAGAGATGGCTTCAGACAGGCCCTCCTTAAGTCTCACCTGATACATGGCTCTGAGCCAAAATATCCAGAAGCCTGGTGCTGCCCATTACAATCCCAAATCACTAAAATGTAATGCACCCCAAATAAAAGCAGAAGGTGAAGAAAAAAACTGTCTTTAAAGAGAATGAAATTGGGAAGAGAACCCATTAAAATACAATTTTAGGAGAAAGAACAAAACAAAGTTGTAAGAAAAGAATTATGTAAGGTTGCCAGATTTTAGCAAAATAAATAAATAATTAACACTGGATACCCAGTGACATATAAATTTCAGATAATCAACAAATAAGTTTTTAAACTGTAAATATGTTCCAAATACTATATGGACATACTTGTATTAAAAATAAATTTGTTTATCTGAAATTTAAACATCACTGGACGTCCTGTATTTTACCTGGCAATCCTAGATGCAAGGGAAAGAGGAAGTAGATATACAGTTGACCCTTGAACAAATTGGGGGTTAGGGGTGTTGACCCCCTGCACAGTTGAAAATTCATGTGTAACTTTCGACTCCCCAAAATTTACCTACTAGCCTGCTGTTGACCAGGAGCTTTACCTATAACGTAAACAGCTGATTAACACGTATTTTGTATATGTATTATATGCTGTATTGTTATAATCAAGTAAGCTAGAGGGCCGGCCGAGTGGCTCAGTTGGTTAAGATCTCCCTCAAGAGTGTGAGCTCTGAGCAACAGGGTCACCGGTTCGATTCCCGGCCCGAGCTGAGCTGCCAACAGCTGCCAACAGGTGGCAGAATGGCTCAGCTAAAAAAAAAAGGAAGAAAGGAAAAAGAAAAGAAAATAAGCTAGAGAAAAGAAAATGTTATTAAGAAAATCATAAGGAAGAGAAAATACTGTATTTATTTAAAAAATCTGCGTTTAAGTGGACCCACGTAGTTCAAACCCATGTTGTTCAAGGGTTAACTGTAATCATAGGGAACATGAAAAATGTCTTCCCAATACAGGGAACCACCCCAAAGCCAAAATCTCTGACAAGTACCTACTATTAGGTAACAGTCCCTGCCCTGAATAAGGCAAAGAATTTTTCACTAGGAATCAGTTTGATTTTGCAACTCACAAAAACCCGGGGGACTTTTCTTGAATGTCTTGCTAGGGCTCCAGAGTTTAAACCATATCCTGTCACATTCACTGTTTCCCAGAGAGCTGGGTGACAGACACTACCCAGGATAGTGGTGTGTGGGCTGCAGGCAGGAGGAGCAAAAGACTTCTTCTGAAAGGCCGAGTGCCGGGTAGTGACTTATCTCGTCAGTTTTCGTCTGAAGCAATCTTCAATGTTTAAATAGGGATTGCCATTAAAAGCAGTACATTAGTACTGGTGGGGAAAACAAATTCCAACACACTCTGCCCTTCCTGTTCATCAAAGCAAAAAGCATCCAAGATTTACTCAAGGTGAATAAGGGCAGTTGCCCTGGGAGAGCTGGCCTTGCCACACAATTTCTGATTACCTTTGAAGCCTGGCAGTCAAACCTTTCTAATTCTGAGTCAACAAAAGGGATAATCAGTCTGGATCAATGAAAGTTCTGTGACTTGTTGTTTAAAAGAAATAATTTTTTAAAATTGTAAGTATATAATGAGAATTAAATAATTAATAAAATGACTCTAATCAGAGGTTCTAGAATGCCTATTTTAATGATTTATTTTAAAAACAGAAGTATAGTTGTATATGGTTAAAGGCAAATGTCTTTTAAACAGTTTGCCCTAGAAATAGGTAAACTATCTGTCCTATGATCTTATTACACCATTAACTGCTTAGTAAGCTTTTATTTCATAGAGTCTTTGAAGTAAACTTTGGCCTAGCTCAGGTCAAATTATTACAAAACCTTAAAACAATGAAGACTGGATTTATTATAGGGAGGCTGTATCTATGACTGTTATCAACTGGATATGTGGAATCTTGCCTGATACTTTTTTATGACCTTATGAAACTGTCAACAGCCCTGACCTGTACGTCCTTGGATGATTTCCTTAAGTGTCTATACCTCAGCTTCTCATCTACAAAATGAAGGGGTTGACCAGCTGATCTCTACCCTCTAAGCTCTAAAATGTCATCACTAGATTATGCTAATGGTGTGTTCATCTCAGGGATAGATGACTTAGAACAGTTACCTAGAGCTTTTTTTGGTAGTGATGTTTTTATTTTAATAAATAAAGGTAAGAAGAGTGTAGTGTAGAAAAGGCGTTTTCAATGTCTTCTTGTCCCCTTAGAAATCTTTCACAGGTAAAATAATCAGGACTTGGAAAACCCCCCAGATTATCCTTAAAGCAGTCATCTCTAGATGGGACCCAGGATTAAAGAATTCAGAGTTGGGGGCCGGCCGAGTGGCTCAGTTGGTTAAGAGCTTGCTCAAGAGCGTGAGCTCTGAGCAATAGGGTCACCGGTTCAATTCCCACATGGGCCAGTGAGCTGCACCTGAGCTGAGCTGCAGCTGAGCTGCCGACAGGTGGCAGGATGGCAACTGGACTTGGAGCTGAGCTAGCTGCGCCCTCCACAACTATGACTGAAGGACAACAACTTGGCTGTTCCCCTTCCCCAATTCCCCAATAAAATCTAAAAAAAAAAAGAATTTAGAGTCGGTTACTGTAAGGGGAGTCGACGCCACGAGAGAAAACACACCTGTCTTTGCTTCCATAAAAATCCAGATCGTGCTTGTTGGGAACAAGAGATTCACCCCCATTAGTACATTCAGTACTGCCAGAAGCAATGTCTTCTGCTTGGTTTCCCCAACTGTCAGAAAGGCATGTAATGGCAGCTGTACCACAAGACGAGACCTTGTCTGGGGCTGGTTTCCACCCACCCCAACTCTGAGGCGAATGGTCTGGAGGCAGCACTTGAGGATTAGGCTTTCTCAGTCTTAAGAATATTCACACCAGTTAAGTCAAGTGTTTAAGATGCAAATTATTTGTATCATGAAACCCTTTATGCTTTTACACTCATCATCAAATATGTGTGTACTTTCTGAATGCTGTTTCGCAAACTATAAATGTATCTACAAATGGTCAACCACAGCTTCTTGCTGCAACTCTTCTGCCTGAGACACCTTGTGACCATGCCCGCAGCCAGTTTCTTCAGAAAGTGACAGCTTGAAAGGGAGACTTGGAGTTGGGAGGGTAGATCATGGCATCAAACTGAGCAAGGTTGCTTGAGCTCCTTCACTGGGCCTCAATCTCTTTCCGCTCTCTGGTTCTGCCTTCCTCACTAAGGGGGCAGGAATGTGGACGTGTCTATCTGAACACTACGGAGCATATGTGTACACTTGAGGACAGACTAATAGAAACGAATTTACAAGCGTATCTAGGAAAAAGAGCGTTATAATGTGGTTAGTATCATGATGTGTATGGAGTGTGTATGGTGTGTGATATTTTGTAGCAAAATTCAGAATTGTTCCTGAAAACTTTGCCAAAATTTTACCCTCTGGTGCATGGGAGGTGTAGTAGGCTGAATAATGCCCCCCCCTCCCCCAAGATGTCTACCGCCTTATCCCTGGAACCTGTGACTACGTTACCTCACATGGCAAAAGGGGCTTTGCAGATATGATTAAATTAAGGATCACATGGGGATTAAGGATCAAGATGGGGGAGATGATCCTGGATTATCCAGATGGGCCCAGTGTAATCACAAAGGTTCTTATAGGAGGGAGGCCGGAGAGTCAGAGTCAGAGAAGGAGACGTGATGATGGAAGCAGAGGTCGGCGTGATGCAAGGCCATGAACCAAGGAATTCAGGCAACCTCTAGAAGCTGGAAAAAGCAAGGAAATGGATTCTCCTGTAGAGCTTCCAGAAGGAATACCACTCTGCTGATTCCTTGATTATTCGACTTTTGACCTCCAGAACTGTAAGAGAATGAATTTGTATTGTTTTGTCACTAAGTTTATGGCAATTTGTTACAGCAGCAATAGGAAACTAATATAGGAGGACTCAGCAGGGTGTTTTCAATTCAATGAGCACGATATACTGAGAGTGTTGGGGTAATGACTGGTGGACATTTTCAGCGTCAGTTACTGTACAGATTTTCCTTGAGAGCCTATCAGCTAGGAACTGAGACCTCAGTGGTAGACAAACAGCCATGGACTCTGCTGATGTGGAACTTATAGCCACAAGAGGAAGACTGGCGTTAAACCAAAAGCTGCTATTAATTAACTTCAAGTGGGCAATGTGCTATGAAGGAGTACTGCATGGTGCTATGAGAGTGATTAAAAGGAGACCTAGTCCATCTGCAGGGTCAGGAAGGTTTTCCTGAGGGTGTGAAGCTTCAGGGAGGCAAAACATTGCATTTTAAGGAGTTAACGTAAATGCAACATTGTTGGAGCAGACAGAATAAGAGCTTGAGCTGTACAAAATGCAGGGGTGAGTAGGGGCTAGACTAGGCAGGGCTTTTCAGGCCAGTGAAGGAGAGTGGCATGACCATATACATTTTGAAAGATCACTTAGACTGCCGTACACAAAAGAATGGAGTGAGGGGCAGGAGAAGATGCTGGGAGACCAGTTATAAGGACACTGTAATAGCCCAAGTGAGAAGTCATGTTAGCCCTGGCCAAGATGGTGGCAGTTGGGATGGAGAGAAGCAGGATTCAAGAGACATAAAGGACAGAGAATTGAAAGACTTGATGATTAGTGGAATGTGAGAGGAGACAGAGAAGGAGGTTTCAAGGATGATACCTAGGTGCTTAGTTTAAGCAACTGGTCAACAGAACTACCATTTTCTAAGGATGGGAACAATGCTAGAAAAGAAAGATTTTGGTGGCAAGGTTGTGAACACAATTTTGGACATGTATAGCTTGAGGGGGTCACCGAGACAGTCAAGTGTAAGTGGCAAGTAGGCATTTGTATGTATAAGGACAGGAGATTTCAATTTGGGAGTCAGAATTTTAATGGTAGGTGAAGCCATGGGGATAGTGGAGACTGCCTAGGAAGAGAGGAACAAGTAAGAGGCAGGCCTAGGAAAGAGCTCTCAGGAACCCTAAGATGAAGCAGAGGAGCAGATGTCAGAAAAAGAGACCCAGAAGTGACAATAAAAGCAGGGAGAAAAACAAGAAGGGCATGGAGCCAATGAATTCAAAGGAACAGATACTTTTTCAACATGGAGGGAGTGACCATGTGGTCAAGAAAAACAGAACTAAAACGTATCCCTTGTACATGAAAATCATTGGTGACCTTAGCATGAATTTGGTGTGGTGGGGGAATGGGACCAGAACCTAGGAATTGTCATCTCCTCTGAGTCTTTCTGGAAGACGTTTAGAACAGGGTCTTCAGGAAAAGCTACATGGTGGTAAGTTCACCACCAAAGCGCACAGGCACATATACTTTTTCTTTCCGGGAAGACAAATACGCATATAGGTGGGGGACTGGCCTTCGCCATACCTCCTTTTTCATTTGTCACCTTTGGCCAGGATTACTCCGTCACTCATTCTTCCTCTTAGCTTCCTAGTCCTTGCTTCCTGCCATCTTTGGCTCCAGTCTTGGTTATTCTGAGACTTGAACCGTGAACTCACCCTCTCCTTCTCCTTTCGTTCTCCTAGTGTTGTTGGAGAGATTTTGTGTCTCCAAGAAGTCTGAGTTCATCAACAGTTCATTGCAACTGTTTCTTACCCAGTGTGTGTGCAGTGGTTCATCAGGAACACAGCCAGTCCTGTGAGCAAAGGACAATAGGATGTTAGGTAGGTGAGTTCAGCGAGAAGAATAGGGGGAAGATACAGTAAACCTTTTATCACATGAGAAGCCAGGAAGCCTATTGGAAAAGCCAAAAAGTTGCCCCAGGTTGGGGATTTAAATAATGGGGAGAGAAAATGTTCCTCTGTTTTTTTAAAATTGTCTATGGAAATCCAGCTTATATCTAATTTAGATGGAATTCTTTGGCTATGACTATGACGTATATATAGGAATCCAACCTTCTCCGCCCTATGAGGCAATAGAGCATGAGAATGGGAACAGGTATTCCTCAGGCTATGCTGCCAAATAAAACTTACACAAGACCAAAGTGACCTTCTCACTGAAACTAGAGTGACAACAGGAATGCTGAGGAGAAAAAAAAATGCAGTGAAAGAATGAAGCCATTTTGAGGGAAAGGAATAAAAGAAGAAAAGGGTTATACAAGGAGAAACAGAATACACCTCTGGCTTATGCAATAAGCTTGAGTGCTGAAAAAATAATTGGAGTAATTGGAGAATAATATCAGAGCTCTGAACTCGGTGTTGAACACAAACAGCTTTTATTTGTAGATGTGGGGGGTGGTTCTTTTTCCCCCTTCTCTTCACTATTTCCTTTGCCTTCAGATTTGGAAATTATTCCCTCAGGTAATGCAAAATTATTTTCTCTCATTTTCTGGGAAAGTGCTTGTCCTACCTCTTTCCTGAGGATCTGTTGAATAAGTTAGTACTTGAGGAATGATAGCCGTGGGTGACTACACTGGCATCGATAAATAATTGAGTATTGTAGTCAGAGTTCTTCGCATAGACTCATGATCTCCTTTTTAGAGAGCAGCTGAAGTCCAGCCCTCTCACTTTACATATGACGAACTGAGCATGGAAAGATGAAGCAATTTCCCCAAACCCACAGAGCTAGCTTGTGGCAGATGTGGGCCTGGAACTTAGAGGCCAGGTGTCCATACTAGGCTATGCCGTCACACTCGAATGTATCGAAACAGCAGCAGCCCCCATATCTGAAAGCTTCCTGAGGCTAGGGAGATATGTCTCCAGTTCACACAACAAATCTTTAAAGGAGACTTTATCGCTCCCATTTTCTAATGAGAAAACCAAAGCTCAGAGAAGTTAGATAACTCACCTAAGACCATATAGTCAGTAAGAGTATGAAACTGCCTAGCCTTGCGGGATGACCAAGTAGGGGTTACCAATATCCAGGGCTGATTCTACACCTCAGCAGGGACAAGTGGTGGCCTGGTCTGGTATCATGAGAAATGCTGAAAGGTGCACACAATCAAAACTATTGACCCAACTCCTTAGCTGTGGTGCCCAAAGGTTGCGCTTGGAGCCACTGCTAGGTGAGAGCAGAGTCTTGAAGGAATGGGACACCAAAGATTTATGTTTTGTTGGGAAGGGCAACTATGAGAAACAAGGAGAATTTTAGGCCCAGTAGGATGATACTGGTCAGGTAGAAACAGCGTGAAGGGAAGGGGTCTCTGGAGAAAAATAGATACTGCCCAGCTCAGAAGAGTGTCTAGAACGAGGCTGGATCTTTGAGCCCCTCATTGTGCTGAGGTGTTTATGGAACTTGATAGCGTGCATTTATAGAACTTGATCGGTATGTTGTGACTGTATTATTTTTGAAGGGGGTCCGTAATTACTTAGAACTGAATTAATAATAACGCTGGGCTCAATATACATAGGTCCACACATGGCTCTCTTTTTAAATAAATACACAAATAATATGAACACCTATGAACCCAACACCAAAACCAAAAATTAAAGCATTTGATGAAGTTGTCTGACAACACCAAGTTTGGAAGAAGAGTATATGGATTGACAAAATCTCTCATTCATCCATGAGTATTACAAGTTGATTTAATTGATTTGCATTATCTTGGAGTGTTAAAGTTCTTGTGGAATCTATAAACCATCCAAAAATAACATTCACAGTAGCATTGGTTACTATTTGTAGTAAATAAATAAAAAGAAGTAAGGAAGGAACGGGGGAGAGAGGGAGGAAAGGAAGAAGAGAGAGAGAGAGAATGGGAAAAAAGAGAAAAAAGGAAAACTAGAAATAACCTAAATGCCTCTATGGCTATATGTGTAACATAAAATAAATATTTGTAATATAATACTGAGTGCAAAAAGCTAGTTCCAGAAGCCTCCTTAAGCACAGCACTCTTATTTTGAAGTTCCAAACGACTGAAATGAAATCATATCAGCATACATATGTGCGTGAATTTTCATAAAATGAATTTTCATAAAAGCCAGAGAAGGCTGCAATTCCAGGCAGCACACACAGAGAGCTAGGGAAATGCCTCACCCTCCCCAGGAGCAACTCTCAGCCCTGGACTCACGATAATGGGTAGACAAGTACTCCAGCTCCCTCGCCTCTCTCGCTAGGAGAACTTAGATGTGTGTCTGGCGCTTCCAAGAGTTTCCCAGCAGGATGGAGCTCTAGTTACCTGCTGCAACTTGCCCAGTTGCAAGCCCTCTGTTGGCTGGCTTCCCTGCCCCCATGGCGGAGTTTTCTGCACACGGTCTGCGTTGGGGAAAAACAAACTAATCTCATATCTAAAATCCTAATGATGACACTTTTAGCTTGGACATGGAACTCTGGAAATATTAACCGAAGAGCCAGTTTTAAGCATTGAAAGTAGGAGGAGCTCACCTAGGTGCTTTCACCAATAATCCGGTATTATATGTCATCCAGATGTGCGCTAGGGATCCTCATGGCCCCAGGGACTGAGGTTAAGTGCCTTTCCTTTTCGGGTCCCTACCCCACCCTCAGACCCCACAACCCATCAGTCCTCAACGTTCTCTGGGATTTCTGCTCGCACCTCTTACTTGGCTCTTCCTTCTCCATAGCTGCTGCTGAAGCTCACAACTCCTTCACCAGAATCTTCCAGAAAAAAAGAATCACCCCCAGACAGGCATTTGTGAATGAAGTATCTGTTACAAGATTGTTGGGAAGGGGGAGGACATGGGCAGTACAACCTCAGCCCTTCTTAAAGACCTGCTACCCAACCCCACCTCCTCTGATTTTTTCCTTCAATGTACTTCTCCATCTCCCTTCCAAGATCACTCTGGGGGTGGGGGCAAACACTTCTCTCCACAGCTCCAACCCTGAACTTGTATCTCCAAACCCATCAAGATGCTCTGCAAGAAAAAGGAAAGTATAGGGCTAAGTAGCAAATTATTTTTCCTGCTACGTGTAAAACTATAGGCAAATATTTACAGGAACCTCTCTGTTTCCAGTGGGGAATGTCTAGTTCTTCAAAAGCACCCACTTAAAACCTCTTTCTAAGTTATGGTTGGATATAAAGGAGGGCAAAACTGTATCACTTGTCACCAGTCATGTGTTTGTCAACTTGGCATCAAGGGCTAGGGAGGTGTAGTTTATTATTTTTTTTAATGAGGCTTATCCATAGAGGACACGTGTCTTCCCATTTTTTTTTTTTGGCATCACTTCCTCTGCAAGTCTAGGTTTTCAAGTCATGGCAGAGAGAAAAGCCTTGGCAACTGAATAACGCCCTGAACAATTATCCAGTGTTGAATTTACTGGCTCTACCATACTTTGGTGGTTGACCTTGGACAAGTTACATAACTTCTTTGAGCCTCAGTTTTCTCATCTGTAAATGGATATACCCATGTGTGCTTTGCAGGATTACTGCACCCAATACAGATCTGGTACAAAGAAGCCCTGCAGAAAATGTTAGTTATCTTCTCTATATAAACAGGAGTGTAAGGGACACCTTGCAATATATCAAGCACAGCACTGTCCAATAGAAATCTAATGTGAGCCCCAGATGTAATTTTACATTTTCTAGAAGCCACACGAAAAAGGGTAAAATAACCAGGTGAAATTAATGTTAATAATATATTTGATTTTGCCAATTTAACTAATATACATGTAATCAGTATAAAAATTAGTAATTAGATAGTTTGTATTCTTTTTTTTAATATTAAGCCTTTGAAATCTGGTGTGAATTTTACACTAATAACACATCTCAATTAGGGCCAGCACATTTCAAGGGCTCATAGCCCCATGTGGCTAGTGCAGCCTTAGCACTTGAAATGAGATTGAATCTCTAGATTTTGAAATTGGCTTTTTTGATTCTATTTCAGTGCACATTTCAAACTGTGGTCAGCCCCAGTCCTGTTCCTTTAATATCACTAACTTACAGTTGTTTCATACATCAGATGGTACATGGGACAGATTATCCTAGAGCAGGAATCCCCAATCTCTTTGTGAGGAATGGTTGTTTTTCTTTTCCTCAAAACTTTCAAACCTCCAGAAAATTAAGATAAGTGGAAGGAAAGGGGAAGTGAAAAGAATAGGGGTGGACAATAAGACTCCAGGGGCATGGGGGGAGAGGCCTTTCTTGTAGCTACACGCGCCTCCCTGATGGAAATCTTAGCACCTTGGGAACTGACTCAAGTTTGCTGTCAAGTTCACTGTTGGTGGTTGTGATGGTGGGGGGAGGCTGCACCCTGGCAAATAGCTTGGATGGTGAAGGCTGTAGTGGACTTGCTGATGTAATAAACACCAAGTTTTCCAGATAATAGGTGGCACCTTAGATGTCAGAGTCCATTGTGAATACTGGTTCATGCTCAGTTAATTATGGGCACTAAGGAAATATTAATAGAAGCTGATAAGATCATGTTTTGGATAAAAACAGAAGAGCAGTGGATTCTGACAAGTCTCTATGTAATTCACCTTCATTTCGGGGGGTGAAGGAGAACTGAATAAGGCCATTCATGTTATCTATCCGTGGTGCATATTTTTGGAGCACGTTCCCACTAAGGACTCCAAGGTGTTTCTAAATTTCAGTCTAACCATGGTGTCATTCAAAGCACTCTTTAGTGGTTCTTTTGTTGTTGGTATTTGCTGTTTCCTTCCAGACTTTTTTCTATAAAGTGTTTCAGAGCTGAGTTCAAATTTAATACATAATTTTGTATCTTGCTTTCATCCACTTATAATGTTTGCATTTTCCATGTTTTCAAGTAGACTTCATACAATGAATTTTTAATGACAGTATACTGGTCCATTGAGTGCATGTGCCATGATTTATGTAACTATTCGCCATTATTGTTTCCCATCTTCTGGATATTATAGGATGTAATTTTGTTCCATAACACTTGGGCACAGGAAGCATTACCTTTTTTTAAAAAAAGATTTTATGGGGAATTGGGGGAGGGGAACAAACAAGTTGCTGTCTTTTTTTCTTCAGTCTAGCTGTGGAGGACTTCGCTTCACTGGCCCATGTTGGTATCATCATTGTGCTCTTCCCAGGTGAGGCAGTCACCCACCGGCCATTGGATGGCCACTCACAGCGGCTCACAGCAGCTCATGAAAGCTCATGCCAACAGCCGGCCAGCCCCACTGCAGCCTACGCCGTTGCCGGTGACTCACGGCAGCTCAGCTCCAGGTCGAGATGTTGTTGTTCACCATCTTAGCTGTAGAGGGCGCAGCGTCACTGGCCTTCATGTGGGATCCGAACCGGGGCCCTGCTGCTTAGAGCTGGTGTTCCAAGCCAACTCTTAACCAACGCGCCACTCAGCTGGCCTTCTTTCTTTATTTATTTAAACTCCAAGTAAATCTGGGTTTGAATTCCCATGTGCATCGCTGACAAGACACCCAACAGCAGCCATCAGTGGGGGGCTTGTTTCTGTGTGTATGTTCAGCATATCTGAAGAATGCCTGGTGTGAAAGTTAGGATATGTTTGACTCTAAGTAACACAAATTTACCCAAGCTGGTCTAAACCATAAAGTTGATGCACAGACCTGTACCTGGAAGTTCAGAGGGGGCTTCAGGGTTGGTTTGATTTAGTCGCTTCTCAACGTCATCAAAGACCCAGTGTCTTTCCATTTTGGCTCTGCTTTCTCCACAATCAGCTTCACCCTGGTACAAAATGGTAGTCAACTGATGCGACATGCTTCCTTGTGTGCATTCAGAGATGGGGAGGAGGTAGAAAGAGACACAGGAAAGATTCTAAGAGAAACTTCCTCTGAATAGCAAGCAAGTTTCTTTCACAGATGCCCTTAGGAAATGTCTTCTACATTCCCACTGGCCTAAATTGGGTCAGATGTGCATCCCTGAACCAAGACGCATGGCTAGTAGTCAAAATTAAACTCTTAGTCTTTAGATTGAGCCATATATTGGGTTGTCGGAAAAGTCATGACGTATTTTTTTGTTTGTTTTTTGTTGCAAAAATGTGTCATGACTTTTCCAACAACGCAATATCTTATTACTATGACCAAAGTGGGCTATTTCCCCCCAAAGCAGAAATGCAGTACATGGAGAAGTAAACAAAAGTGGGGGTAGTTACCAATAAAAGAGGGAATGATTTACAGAGTTGACTAAAATGTCTCCTATATCTTCCAAGTTCTGTTTTCAGTCCTAGAAACGAAAGCACCCTGCTATACGAACACAGCTAACAAAATCCACAAGGCCCAGCAGCCCAAAGCCTAGACACAAAGGCTCCATATCTTTGGTGGGGGGACATTAGCTATCTTTCTTTTGCCCCTCCAAGGGCAGTAAAAACAGAACAGATTTAATTTTTAAATAAATTATCCTGCTATACCATCCCTGTACTTAAAATCATTTTCGGACTTCCTTTGGGGGGAGAGAAAGACTACTAAGACTGCAAACCTCCTTACTTAGATAAGAAAGGACCAGGATGAATGGACTTCAAGAGGATTTACACTGTCCAAAATAGGTTGTCAAAGAAAAGCAAGAGGGGCCAGCCGAGTGGCGCGTTGGTTAAGAGCTGGCTTGGGATGCCAGAGGGCCCCGGTTCGGATCCCACATATGAGGGCCCAGTGACACTGCCCTCTACAGCTAAGATGCTGAACAACAGCTCAACCTGGAGCTGGGCTGCCGTGAGTCACCGGCGATGGCGTAGGCTGCAGCCCCTGTGGCAATGGGTTGCCATGGGCTACCGTGTGTAGCCAGCAGCCAGCGTGAGCGGCCAGCAGCCGCAGTGAGCGGCCGTCCAGAAACCAGCGACTGATCGGCCTCGCCCGGGAAAAGCGCAATGATGGTGCCAAATTGGGCCAGTGAAGCAACGTCCTCCACAACTAGACTGAAGAACAAAAGGACAGCAACTTGTTTGTTCCCCTTCCCCCAGTTCCCCAGCTCTGTTACCATCCCCCCAATTCCCCAATAAATAAATAAATAATCTTAAAAAAAAGCAAGAATCTGGGCACTTGGGAGAATAGAGCTACTGCTTGAAATCACACACATATTTGCTTAAAGATAAATTTAGTAAAACTGTATTAAGTAACCCTTGCTCTTCTAGTTCATACATCTTCACACTCTCATTTCCAACTCTTAAAATCAAAGTGTCCTTTGATGGGTGATTGGATAAAGAAGACATGGTACATGTATACAATGGAAGACTATTCTGAAATAAGAAAAGATGAAATAGTGCCATTTGTGACAAAATGGATGGATCTTGAGATTATTATTTTAAGCAAAATAAGTCACAGAAAACGTCGAGAACCATATGATTTCACTGATAAGTGGGGTATAAAACTGAAAGCAACAAAGGAACAAGACAAACAAATGAATAAACAAAAACTCATAGACACAGACAATAGTGGTTACCAGAGTGTAAGGAGGAAGGGGAGTGGTAGAAGAGGGTAAAGGGGTTCAAATATATGATGAGGGAAGGAACTGACTCTGGGTGGTGAACACACAATGTAATATATAGATGATGTATTATAGAATTGTACACTTGAAACCTATGTAATTTTACAAACCATTGTCGCCCCAATAAATTTTAATTTAAAAAAATTGGGCTGGTGAATCTTGGACACAACCTGAATTCCCTTTCATGGGTGAATGGATGAACAAACTGTGGTACATCTAGACAATAGAATACTATTCAGACCCAATCATAAATGAGCTATCAAGCCACAAAAAGGCCCAGAAGAACCTTAAATGAACATTGCAAAGTGAAAGAAGCCAATTTGAAAAGGCTACATACACACTGTATGATTCCAACTAGAGGATTTCTGGAAAAAACAAAACTATGCAGGCAGTAAAAAGATCAGTGGTCACCAGGAGCTGGGGAGGGGAAGGGATGAGTAATAGGCAGAACACAGAGGACTTTTAGGGCAGAGAAATTATCCTGTATGATACTATAATGATGGATATATGTCATTATATATTTGTCCAAACCAGGAATGTACAACACCAGGAGGAAATCCTAATGTAAAGTATGGATTTTGGTTGATAATGGTGTGTGAATGTAGGTTTTCTGATTGTAGCAAATGTCTGATGTGGGATGTTGATGGTGGGGAGGCTGTGTGTGTGTCGGGGGGAGGGAGACGCAGGAACTCCCTGTACTTTCAACTCAATTTTGCCATGAACCTAAACATTCTTTTAAAAAATTAAGTCTATTTTAAAAAATGCTGGTGGTATTATGAAAGAGCATAAAACCAAGAGTCAGGAGACCTGGATTTGAATCCAGACTGTCATTTACAAGCTGTGTGATCTTTATTTCAGACGTTCTGTGTTTCAGTTCACTCGCCTGTAAAATGAGGATAATATTCATCCGTCAGATTTACTGTGAAGAGACAACATGGGTTCTTTCACAGAGCACATAGCAGGTGCTCCAAAAATGGGAGCTGAGTGGCGCGATGGTTAAGAACTGGCTTGGGATGCCAGAGGGCCCCGGTTCGGATCCCACATATGAGGGTCAGTGACACTGCCCTCCACAGCTAAGGTGCTGAACAACAGCTCAACCTGGAGCTGGGCTGCTGTGAGTCGTCAGCGACGGCGTAGGCTGCAGCCCCTGTGGCAGTGGGTTGCCATGGGCTACCGTGTGTAGCCAGCAGCCAGCGTGAGTGGCCAGCAGCCACAGTGAGCGGCCGTCCAGAAGCTGGCAACTGGTGCCAACTTGGGCCAGTGAAGCAACGTCCTCCACAACTAGACTGAAGAATAAAACAACAGCAACTTGTCTGTTCCCCTTCCCCCAATTCCCCAGCACTGTTCCCATCCCCCCAATTCCCCAATAAAAATCTTTAAAAAAAAAAAGGGAGCTGAGAATGAAGACAGAAGGAAGAGGAGGAAAAGACAGGGTGACAAGGATTTCATAAAGTCAAATACTAGTGGAGGCAATTTACAACAAGACCCACTAGCCAGTGATGAAGAGATAATCAGTGGTTATTTTCCCCCCTCATATGTGCCACTCCACTTTGAATTTGGGCTTTTGGCTTTATCAAATTATGATTTAATAAACTTTTCATTATTGCTTGAATTGCCCAGAATACTACTACCCTTGCCTTTGTTCTCCTTTGAGAGCTGATGGGAAGGAATGAAGTTTGGGGTAGGTTTTGTTGTTATGGTTGTTGGTTTTAATTTATTTAGTAAATATTGTGAACCTAAATACTGGCTGGTACTCATGCTGGATACTGGGGACAAAGCCAGACTTGGGCCAAGTGGTCATAGGGCTTACGTTTAGTACCAAAGTTAGGCATTCATCAACTTATAGCAAAGTGTTTTGAGCGTTACAGTGGGAAGCACAGTGAATCAGGAAACCACATAGCGAGGGGAATGAATTGGCTTTCTGGTCAGGGGAGGCCTACCCGGATGTCTAAATGCGGACTGTGCTGAGGTCGTGAGGCATTAGCAAGAAGGAATAGGAAGCTGGATTAGAGTGCATAGGGTAGGACAGCGGGTTTCACGCTTGAGCATGCCTCAGAATCACACGGAGGGCTTGTAGGTGTGTTAACTATTACCACAGAAGAAATTACCCCAAAACTTAGCAGCTGGAAACAACAAACATTCATTACAACAAACTCTGAGAGTTTCTGTGGATCAGGAGGCTGGGAGCCGCTTAGCTCAGTGCTTGTTGCTGAGGATCTCTCAGGAGATTACAGTCAAGGTGCCGGACAGGGGAGGGATCTGCTTCCCAAAGGACCTGCTTCCAAGCTCACTCTTGTGAGCTGCTCCACAGGGCTGCCTCACAGCATGGCACATGGCTTCTGCCAGAGAGGGAGGGAGAGATAGAGAGAGAGGGGGGGAGAGAAAATCCCCAAGATGGAAGCCACAGTCTTTTTAAAAACGTTGACTTTATTATTATTTTTGTAATACATGTCCTTTAAATGTTCAATAGTTATTCTATGGTTATAAGATATTTTTATTGCTATCATATATTTTCATTATATTATTTGAATATATTTCATTTTATATTTTGTAACCAAAAGGTACTGCTTTCTTCCAGTTTTATTGAGATATAATTGACATATGACATTGTATGTTTAAGGTGTACAACATAATGATTTGATATATGTATATACTGCAAAATTATTACCACAATAAATTTAGTTAATATCCATCAACTCACATAGTTAAATATTTTTTTCCTTGTGATGAGAACTTTTAAGATCTGCTCTCTTAGCAACTTTCAAACCTCCCAGTTATAAGATAAATAAGTTCTGGGGATGTAACTTGCAACATGACTATAGTTAACAATACTGTAATGTATAATTGACTTTATTTTTTAGAACACAGACTTACAGGAAAATTGAGAAGATAGTACACAAGTTCTCATACTTTCATTGGCATAGTACATTTGTTACAATTCATGAGCAAATGTTGATAAATTATTATTGAACAAATTTTGTCTAAAGTCCATCCTTCACTCAGAATTCCTTAGTTTTCACCGATGTCCTCATGTCTGTTCCAGGTCCCCATCCAGGATAGCACAATATATTTAGTTGTCTTGTCTCCTTAGGCTTCTCTTGGCTGTGACAGTTTTTCAAATTTTTATTGTTTTTAATGACCTTGATAGTTTTGAGGAATACTGGTCAGGTATTTTGTAGGGCCAAAGTTGTTTTATAGCCTAATTTTTGAAGTGTGATCTCTTCACTCTGGCCATCCTCTATCTGTTAGAAGCGAGTACTACTAAATCTAGCCCACAGTCAAGGGGAGGAGATTAAGCTCCCTCTCTTGCTGGGAGGAATATCAGAGAATTTGTGGCCATATCTTTAAAACCCCCATAGCTTATTAAAACACAGATTGCCAGGCCCCACTCCCAGAGTTTCTGATTCAGTAGGTTTGGGATGGGGTCCAAGAGTTTGCTGTCGAACAAGATACCAGGTGACACTCCTGCTGCTGATTCAGGGATCTCACTTTGAGAGCCACTGGGAACAGGGCCTGGGCAAGACCTTGGTATATACAGGAACTGAAGAAAGTTCATCAAAATCTATTTGTATCTCAAGATCCATCTCTTATAACTACAACCTGCAGTGAAATCAACCCACTGATTTAGCTTCTGGATTTTGCCAATTAACACAAAACTATTAGCTAAAAATATATGTATGGCTATATAAAGAGGTACAAGAATATCTTGTGTTATATTAGATATGATTTATTTCATTTGATTGTCACAAATGCCAGGGAGAGAAATCAAGTATCTCCATTTGACATAAGAAATAACTGAGACAAAGTGTAAATGACTTGTTTAGGATCACACAGCTAGTTAATGATAGAACCAAGCTTATGACTGGGTCATTTGAGTGCTGGACCAGCACAATTTCTATTCTATCAGGCTGTTTCATACTGTCCCCAACTTCTAAGACTTGCCACCTTTTGGACAATCATTAATAAAACTAGGCACATGACAGTTGAAGTAAATCAACAGAATACATGGAATTAAAGTAGCATTTTGTTCAGTGGAAAAGGAATTCGTGAAACGAGTGATTTTCAAGCTCATAAAGATCAGCAGCATTTGCAGCTTAGGTTGGAAAGACCTCCCTCTCCACCAACATTCAACTTCTTCCTGCTTGCGACTACCACAATTGCCACCAACTACTCTGCCTCCAGGTAGCACCTGAGAAAGTCACTGGAGAATCACAGGCCACAGGTCTTTTTGTCTGCCCAAGCACATGGATGGAATTGCTTAGCTCTGCTGGCAAAGCTCTTGGTTAAAGAGGTATGTCTTTTAGGCTTTGGTTTGAATAGAAAAGACCCGATAGTCTATGTATCATATCACCACCAAGATGACTTGAACATCTAGAAGCGTGGGAAGACCACTGGATGTGTCTGCGTGTATGTATTACTGTTCTTTAAGTTCAGAGTAGGGATGCAGTTATTAAGCAAAGAATTGGGTGCATAAATAACCAATGAAAGCTCAAAAGTGCAATAGCTACACACCAATAATCTTATTCAGTGAGAAAACCAGTCCAGTCAGACCAAAGGAGTGGTTTCCAGTTACATCTTTACCTTTCCTCAGAGAACATTCTGCCTTTTAGTTCGTTTACACATGCCAAAAAATAAAATGTTTCATGGAAACAGTTAAAGCAAGCAATACTTTACACATATATATCAGGAAATAATGATTTAATATACTGAACCCTGAGTCTAAGGTCACTCTTATGCAGACAAAGAATACCCAACACGCAGTGTAAGCATAGACTTCTGTCCAAAAGTAGTGGTGCTTGTGTTGGTGAAGCATCCAACAGCCAGGGAGCTGTCCTATGGTGGTGGTGGTGGTGAGGGGGTATGAAAGATAGTGCCAGTGACCTGAAATTTGATCCTTTTCAATGGTAGTGGAGGTGGGGACATGAAACAGAGTCAATGACATTACAATGAATCCTGCCCAATGGTGTTAAGGGGAGTGTGCAGGGGGCAGAGGGGGAGGCACAAAATGAAGTGTCAGTGACCTTAAATTTGATCCTGTCCAATGGTGGTGGTGGTGAAAGTCAGTGACTTAATTAATCTTGTCCAAAGGTGTTGGCTCCGGTGGGAGGGT
>NW_017731970.1:938644-990282 GCF_001890085.2 Hipposideros armiger | reverse complement strand
AGGTGGGGGCCCGGGGGACTGTGACACAAAGAGTCGGTGACGTTACAATGAATCCTGCCCAATAGTAAGGGGCGGGCATGAAGCAGAACCAGTGAGTTTACATTTCCTTCTGCCCAAAGGTGGTGACAGTGGCAGTGGAGGCCATGAAACAGCCACTATAGTTAAGTGGCAAACAACATGAAAATCGAAGTGTCAAGATGAAACACTCTCAAGCGCAACGGCCAGCTGATCCCGCGTAGGCCTCCCGGAAAAGGTGACTTTGGTTGAGAGGGGCTTGGAGCGGCGTGTAGGGTCAGATTCCTCACGTGGGCTCCAGGCCTCCTCTCAATCCCCCTGTATCTCCGCCACCTTTAGGCTACGGAGGACCCAGTCGGGAGCGGGACTCAGGGCAGCTGCACTTGCCGGCCCGGCGGCGTCCCAGAAGCCGGGGAGGAAGGAACCAACGTTCGGTCGCACTCCGGGCAAAAGAAAGCGAAGGCGGCGGCGGCCAATCAGCTGTCGGCGCGTGCGGCCGCGCGCCCCTCGCGCTCCCCGTGCCCCTTGGGCGCCGCGTACGTGCGGCGGCCGGCTCCGCCCCCGTGGGCGGGGTCTGGGGAAGCCGCGGGCGACCGGCCGCGGCGCGGGAGTTGCTGCTGCTGTTGCTGCTGCTGCGGCGGCTGCACCCGCGGCGCCGAGGCCGAGGCGGAGGCCGGGGTGCGCGCTTGGCGAACGCATCCGAGCCGCGCCGCTCAGCTGCACTGGCCCCTGCTGCCGCCTGCGCGTCTCGGCTGGCCTGCGCACTGCTCCAGCGAGGATGCGGCTGTTCTGGTGGTTGATGAAGCAGGCGGTGCCGAAGCAGATCGAGCGCTACTCGCGCTTCTCGCCATCGCCGCTCTCCATCAAGCAGTTCTTGGACTTCGGTGAGTGCGAGGCCGCGGGTCCTCACGGTCGCCACGGTCCCCACAGCTCGGTGGCCGCTACCTTCCGGTCCCGCCGCCGCGGGTCTCAGCAGCCTCAGAGCAAAGTCGTGGGAACCGCGGGCGGGGCTACGGGATGCCCGGGGGGGGGGGCTCTCCCGGGGCGCTTATTTCGGGGCGCACAGGGACAAGGCCCGGCACCCGCACACCGGCCAGGGGCCTACCCACAGACACAACCCTCGTCCCAGGCGGGACTCCCCAAACCTGCATGGTTAGCTTCAGATCTACTTGACGCAGACCTCACCGCCCTTAAAACTTCCCAGCGGAATGTTGGTGGCTTTTTAACGTTTTTATTTTTAGATTCTTTTTTTTTTTGGTTGTGTAAGAGCTGTTTAGAAACACCTTGAGGTCGAATCATTTATGCAATGGCATTTTGTTCCTTTTCTGAGGCTCTAAGGTGCTCACGGGGGGCGGGAGCGGCAGGACTCGAACTGTTGTTGTCTTAGTGTTATGTTAAAACAGTTAGAGGCCTGGGCTGCAAACGCCTTAGATGCTGTGGAAGAGAGGACGCGTAGGTTCCTAGCCTTAGGATACAACCCCGGCCTCCAGGCCAGAACCTTTTGTCCCACCCACCATCTCCCCTATCGGGTGGGCTGCTGGGCCGCTTCCGCGGATTGAGGTGTGAGCGCGGCGGCCCCGGCCCCTATCCTGCCTGAGGCCTAGCTCAGATGGGAATAGATTCCATCACCTTATGTTAATTAGATCGTGTTTCCCCAGAGTGGTGCCTTTTCAGCTGCTGAGGGAACACTCCTAATTGCTAAATGCGAGGGAGCTGATTGTGAAACACCTGAAAGTAAACCACCCAGGTATCAGAATGGAATTCAGCATCCTTAAAGGCAAATAAAATGGAGCAGCAAAGATGTTCTAAGCTCTCAAGGGAAAAGAACTCATTATTAACGTCTGTTCATTTCATGAATTTTATGTAAATATCAAGGGATAGTGTCAAGTGGCCATGCAAACTAAAGTGCAGAGTAGGTAGAACACTCGGGGAAGACTCCACTTGTAAAATGTGATGTCCCTACTTAAGTTGGGATAGGAAGAGAGGAATAGGTTAAAGTTAAGACCAAATTAAATTTTAAGAAACCAGTTTGCCAGAGAATGATGAGAAAAGTCAAAGTTCAATAAGATGTTGATCTTTGCATGTTAAACTTCACTGCCCAAAGCTTTTCTGTAGTTTTACGCTACCATCTTTGGCCACTTGTGAGAATTTTAGAGGTTTGAAGCAGCTGCTGACTACCGAGTTTAGAAAGAAAACGTCACTGTTGCTATAGTGTGTTTGCCATCTCTAGTTTACGGTTTATAGAAGATTCTGAAAGTATCAGTAACCTTTCGTTAAGGTAAACTGAGCCAGGTTAACTCACAATAAAAGGAGCAAAAGGAACCGAGAAACTCCTAATTCCTCCCTTCCACCCTCAAAGTTGAAGTGATAGCTCTAATAGCTTGGCAAAATTTCACTTATTTCTATAGCAGCTAGTATCTACCCATGTTAATAGGTGTCTTGGCAAGGATGCCATTTGAGTAGAAAAACCACAGTAGGGCATAGTGTTATCGTGGAAAACCCATGGGACCAGTATCTGGAAACAAATGTTCTAATTCTTGCTCTGCCACTAACTCAAGAGTGTGGCCTTGGCTAAGTGACTGAACCTCGCTGGAGTTCATTTTCCTCATTAATAAAATGTGTGGATTATATCAGGTAATCTCTAAAGCACAGCTCCAAAAGTCTGTAATTGCAATTTCAGAGAAAAAGGGAAAAGGTTTTTAAAAGAAAAGTATCAAATCGTTTGATAGACATTTCCCATAAAAGGCTTCTGGCCTGTTTGGGGAGGGGTGGAGGGATATACTAATGTAGGATGATGGAGGAAGCCTAATAATTGAAGTCTGTTCCTTATAAGGAAGCTCACAGACATATATAATTGTAGTGGAATTGTTAGAAACTGCAAGCCTAGTTTGTAACACCCAGAGATGAATCAGGTGGCAGCCTACCTTTAATGAAAACAGCTAGAAGAGAGTTGTCACACAAAGGTCATCTCAAATAGCACCTTTCTCTTAGTTCTTTTAGCTCTTGATACAAGTTCCATTTTGGCAAGTGATATGGGAATTTGAGAATTTAGAATGGGTGTGGGGATATTTTTAAAGTGAGGAGGAAAGAGTAAAGAGGCTTTCTGCCTGTGTATGATTGGAGAAAACTACAGGGGAGGGCCACCTCAAATGCTTAAAGGACCAGGTGGGGACTGGCAAACTCCCAGGCATATGCTGGCTCCAGAAGGGGCAGCTGATTGGCACCAATTCAGTGTATTTTGAAAGATCTGTGGCTCAAACAAAATAGAGGCACGGGCCATGTTGACCCTCAGGCTGCCACTTTGAGGATTTTATGACTTTCTCCCTGGCTACTTTACAAACGGGACATAAATTTTTGACTAGAATCACTGGACAGGGACCAGAGAAAGGAAGGATATACATGAAATTTTATGCTTCAGTATTTGTTAGACCCATGTCAACAAATACATTGTCGTTTCTATGGCAACTGAAATCAAGCTTTATTATACTAATGTACTTTCCTTGTTTAAGAGTGAAGACTAAAACTGGTTGTTACTTCAAAAGCAGTGATTTTATTTTAAAGGAGGGTTTCTCAGTCTCAGCACTCGACATTTTGGGACAGGTCATTTTTGTGGGCGTGCTGTCCTGTGCATTGTGGGAGGTTTACTAAAGCAGCATCCATGGCCTCTACCCACTAGAAACCAGTAGCCTCCCCCTGCCCAGTTGTGACAAGCAAACCATCTGACAGCATCGTGTCCCCTGGGAGAGCAAAATCACCCTCTGTTGAGGACCACTGCTGTAAAGCATTTAGATCAGTAGTTTGCATGTCTGGGCTCCATCACTCCAACTTCTAATATAAACAGTCAGGGGTAGGGTGCAGGGTATTGGTATTTTTAGAAAACCCCTCATGTTGTTCTAAAGCATAACCAGGGTTGCATACCATTAATGAGATGACCTTCTGGATCTAGAGTACTGTCCCCCTTCCATCTGTGTGCCTTTTATCTCTATGCTCTTAAAATTTAATAAAAGTTCCTTGAACTCAATCTTTACTTGAAATATGTCCTTTCTTAATACTATTGTAAAAACTATGTACGGTGTCAGGTGGGTACTTGATTTATCGGGGGGAATCACTTCATAAATTATATAAATGTCTAACCACTACACTGTACACATAAAACTAATATAAAATAATGTTGAATGTCAACTATAATTGAAAAAATATAGTTGTGGGGGTGTAAAGTACAACATAGGGAATATAGTTAATAACATAATAACTACAGTGTCAGATGGGTAATAGACTTATTGGGATTATCATTTTGTGAGATATATAAATGTGTAATCACTATGCTGTTTTATATACCTGAAACTAATATAATATTGTATGTCAATGGTAATTAAAAAATAAATTTTTAAAAATTAAAAAAAAGACGGCCTTCCAAACAGCAAAGCATAGCAAGAATAGGAAGTGATCTAAATGGATTATGAGTTTACAATGGCAGTGGTGCCTTCTAAAGGATGGGGTTTTTAAAAACGAGGTTTTCTTTTTGGTCTGAGATTATAGTCACGTGGTTCCAGATTCAAAAGGTGCAAAAGGGCAGAAAAGTCAGCTTCCACTTTTGTCCACTAGTCTCCCTGCTTTTGTGTCAACAGCAGCTTGTTATACTTTTGTCTGTACCTTGCTTTTTAAGCTTAATGCCTTAGCTTTCCATATCTGTATCTGCAGAACTTTTTTCTTTTTTATGGCTTCTGAGAATTTGTTTATATAAGTGTGCTATATAATTCATTAGCCAACTCCCTGTTGATGGCTAGTAGGTTGTTTAGAGTCTTTGCTATGACAACCACTGCTACAGTGAATTACAGCGGCATTTCATGAGTGTATATATAGGACAAATTCCTAAACGTGGGATTACTACATCAAAGGGCATGTGCATTTGAAATTTTGATAAACATTGTCAGCTTGCTTTCCGTAGAGGTTGTCTGTTTATCCTCTCACTGGAAGTTTAAGAGTGTCTATCTTCCTACACGTTCACCACATTGTTGACAAACTTTGGATAAGTGAAAAATGGTATCTAGATAGCATTTTTTTCTCTTTGAGTAAACAATTGTTTAGCTTTTACTATGGAAAACTTTAAGCATATGCAGAGAAGTAGAATATTATGATGAACCCTGGGTTAATTATATTGCTGTCCTCCACATGCTGTTTGTCTGGAGATGTGTGTATGAGCATTCTTAGATTTTCTTATCAATGTCATGCTTGTTTCAGAAAAAAATAATTTTCTAAATTAAGAACAATTTATCTTTTGAATTTTTGTTCTTTAAAGGTTTGCTAGGATCCCCCTATAAAACTATTGATTGTTCTTTGACAATTTATTCTAAAGTATTGCTCTGTATAGATTCTCTATTGCTTCTCGAGTCCATTTTGATTTATTTCTCTAGAAAGTTATCCTAGTCATTGGGATTTTAAGTCAACTCGCATAGCTGAGATAGTAGCCTCTTAGTCTTAATTTTCTCTGTGGCTATTTCCCCCTTTATTTCTTTTATATTTGTTCTCTCCTCCCCCTTTCTTTTTTTTAAAGTTCAAATTTTTTTTTTCTAAATTCTTTTTTAAATTTTTTTTATTTATTTATTTTTATAGCTGAGCCATCCTGCTACCTGTTGGCAGCTCAGCGGCTGCTCAGCTCAGGCTGGACTCGAACTGCTGTTGCTCAGAGCTCAAACTCGAGCGAGCTCTTAACCAACTGAGCCACTCGGCCGGCCTTTCCTCCCCCTTTCTTTATTAGATTAGAGGGTGGTTTATATGCTTGGATTCGTTTATTAGTTTTATGACTTTTGTTTCCTTCATTAATGTCTACTTTGACTTTATTAATTCCCTCTCATCTCCTTGGGTTTATTTTGTGGTGGTTGTTTGAATTGGATGCTTTCTTTCTCTTTTGTTTATTGTTTATTTCAGTATTTAGGGCTAGAGTTTTGTAGCTTAATTTTCTTTATGTTTTGTTCGGTTGCGTTGTGAGCAGACCATGTTATCTGAATAATTATTTAATTTATTGATGTTTACTTTGTAGCCCGACATGTGGTCATTTCCTGTGAATGTTCTTTTGGCAGCAAAAAGGTATGCTCTCTTTTCAGGTTATAGAGTTTGATATATCAGATCTACCATATTAATTATGTTGTTTAAGCTTTCTCTACTTTTACTTTTTTAAAATCTACTTTATCTGTCATGGCCTGAGAGAAGTTAGTCCCCTAATAATATGATTCTATTTCTCCATATATCACCTTTGGTGTTTGCTTTATGCCCGTTAATGTTATGTTTGCTGCCTAGATCTTGTTACCTGTCGTGTCCTCATTGTGAGATGTACCCTTTAGCAATTCAGATTGTGGTTCTTCTCCTAGTTTAATGCTTTTTTGGCCTGGATTCAACTTACTTGACATTGAGATGTAGATCCCTGCTTTTCTCTTGTTTATGTTTTCTGGTAGAGCATTGCCATCCTTTTGTTTTCAGGCTTTCTGAATTACTTTGTTTTAAATATTGCCTTGAAATATGAAGTTGGGTTTGGCTTTGTGAATCAAACTTTTTTCTTATGTGGTTAAGTTTAACCAATTATATTTATTGACATATGACAGGTCTGTCATCTGTAATGATAAACATCTATACTTTTCTTTTGGTTTCTGTTTTTAATAAATACCTTAATTTTCTACTATAGTGTATATCTTATTTGCTTTATTATACGTATTTCTTTTAATCATTAGGTTTGAATTTTGGGCTCCAGCGATTGTCTTTATAATTACCTCTTTATTTCTTTAGACCTTCTTTGTCCAGTATGGTCACCACTAGTCACTTGAAGCTATTAAGCACTTGAAGTGTGGCTAGTGTGACTGAGAAACTGAACTGACTTAATTTTAATTAAAAACTGATACTTGATTCAGTTAATTGGGAAACTTTTAAGTATGTTTGGAACAATTTGGATATGTGAATTTACCTTAACTATAAATCTGATGAAATCTAATTATAGGTCAATTATTTCTGATAGAAATTTAGCTTTGAATTGAGATGTAAGTATAAGATACACACTGGATTTCATAGACTTAATATAAAACTAGTAAAATATCTCATTATCTTTTTAATTTCATATTGGAATGATAATCTTTTGGATATGCTGGATCAAATCAAATATCACAAATTTCACCTGTGTTTTTATGTTAATGCGTCTGCTAGGAAATTTAAAATGACATGTGGCTCACATATTTCTATTGGACAGTGAGGCTTCAGATAGTACATATTAATTCTTTATTGGGAGTGATAGGAACATCACATTTTAATGGCCAGAATAAACATTTATTGATTTTATTTCTCAATATAACTTGTCATTTTTCCCCTGTAAACCTGTTACTCTCAGGATTTGGGGACCAATTTATTGTCTTTGAATGGCAGTTAATGTTATGGTAGTTCTTTGTTATATCTGCCAGAGTTTGAGTTCTGTTTCTCTATTAAGTAGTTGTAATGAATTAAAAGTTCTCTTAGTGATATAAGAAAAGGAGAACTTGAACTGTGATGACATAAATTAAAGACAGAACCTTGTGAATCTTGAATGAGTTCACAGGGAATGATGCACGTTTTTATTTGAAGTGTTTTCATCATTCAGTTTACCCTGTCCTCTTTTGGTTCCTTCACTAATAATCACTTTTATCCCCTCCCTGTAGACTTGCTTCCTATTTATTTTCTAGTTCCTTTGCACTTGTCTTTTGCAGAGCTGCCACTTGTTATTAAAGGCATTTGCGTCTGGCTTCTGTTATTTTATTCTAAACTATCTCTTGGAGAGTGGGCCCTCTGCAACCTCTCACAGCCTCCTGAGCTGTTTGCTCTCAGCACAGAGTAGGCATTCCATAAATGGCAATTACTGACAACATATAAAGGTCATTAACAATTATCCCACTTTAATTGAGTCAGTTGTTATATAAATTTAAAGTTCTTTAATATCTCCACATTTAAATACAGCATCTCCCAAATAAAACCACCAGAAAGCAGTTTGTCTGACAACCCTGCCTTCTTTTCACAGAAAAGATTTCTACCAGAATTGCACTGGTTCTGTGAACCTTGGAGCCTTTAGCTATTAGAAGGCAGCAGCCGGTTTCCCTGCTTTTACTCTTCGTGAGGTTTCAGGGCCCAACTGCCTCTGTTTTCCTTTAGAAAGTATTTTGAGATTCTGATACCTACTGAGAGGTCGCCTTTGTTCCAAATGACTGCTCTTCGAAAAGTTTTTAAGTCATTATGCTCCTTGAAGGCTGGGGAGAACAGCGATTTTTGTTTCTGGAGAAGATGAAAAGTTTTGCTTTGTTTAATTGTGTTAGGAAAAGGGAAAAACAATCACATTCTGTTTCTGCATGTGTTTATTTGATACCTTTACATATATATGTACATGACACAACTTTTCTGTAAGCAGTAAGGTTTTTCTACAGTGTAGAGTTGCCAAGCGTTAGACTAACCTGTTTGGAGACAGAAACCAACTGTTCAGAATTAAAGGGGAAGAGAGAACAATATCACTTAGGGTAAAGGTATCTATGGAGGCTTAATGCATCTTGATCAATATCTAAAATTTAAAGAAATAATTGGCCTTTTGGAGCCTTAATGATCTGATAGGGCTGGATTTCAGCATAACCTGGTTTATCAGGCTCTGGGCACTAAAGGTGTAGCTCTGGTTTCCTTTGATGTCTTGGCCGTTTTGTGTGCTTTTGAAGGGGAGACATGGCCACGCTTACTGACCTAGTGATGACTGAGTGGTTTCTTCTCATTAAGCGTTGGGAAATTGATCAGACTGTTGGCAAGATTTGGGAAACCTTGGTTTTGTTACTGGATGGAATCAGAAAATATCACTGCTTCCCTTTTTTAAATATTCTATGTGCATATTCAATTATTTTCCTTCCATGATAATCTGATTTCAGAGTTGGGTAAATCCTTTTGTTTTAGGAATATTGTAGTCTAAGATATGTTCCTCGTTGAACTCTATAGCCCGAAGGTCAGCCACCTGTTCTTTTTTTTTTTTAATTAACAGACTATTTTTTTTAAAGATTTTTATTGGGGATTTCGGGGGATGGGAACAGTGCTAGGGAGTTGGGGAAGGGGAACAGACAAGTTGCTGTCATTTTCTTCTTCAGTGTAGTTGTGGAGGACGTTGCTTCACTGGCCCAAGTTGGCACCATCATTGCGCTCTTCCCGGGTGAGGCACATCAGTCGCCGGCTTCTGGACGGCCGCTCACTGTGGCTGCTGGCCGCTCACGCTGGCTGCTGGCTACATACGGTAGCCCATGGCAACCCACTGCCACAGGGGCTGCAGCCTACGCCGTCGCCGGCGACTCACGGCAGCCCAGCTCCAGGTTGAGCTGTTGTTCAGCATCTTAGCTGTAGAGGGCAGTGTCACTGGCCCTCATATGTGGGATCCGAACCGGGGCCCTCTGGCATCCCAAGCCAGTTCTTAACCATCGCACCACTCAGCCGGCCCTAGACTTTATTTTTAAGAGTGGTTTTAGGTTCACAGCAAAATTGGGCAGAGAGGACAGGGAGCTGCCACATATACTCCCCTGCCCAAATACAGCCTTCCCCAGTATCAACATCCCCCATGAGCATGGGGCATTTGTTGTCATGCACCCACATTGACCCGTCATTATCAGCCAAAAGTCCATAGTTTACATTAGGGTTCACTCTTTGGTACACTATGAGTTTTGAAAACACCTGTTTTTGTAAATAAAGTTACCTTGGAACACAGCCACAACCACTTGTTATATATTGTCTGTGGCTTGTGTCCCTCCCCAACATTCAGAGTTCAGTAGTTGCCACAGAGACCTACAAAGCCAAAAATGTTTACCATCTGGCCCTTTACAGAAAGTTTTCGGGCCTTTAGTGTAAATTAATTCAATCCCCTGTTAGAGACACGTGAAGTGATTGCTCTAGTGATTGCTCTTAATTTGCATTTAAATGATAAAGCTAGTAACAGTAAACCTTGGCTATCTGGAATGTTACTTTTGAGGTAGCTAAGACTTTTCTCGGTAATCCGGCTGTTTACCTATAGGGTGTGCACCCCTGAGTAGAATCACCATGTGAAAGGCTTGAGGGATTGCACAGCTTTAATCTACAGGGCTGTCACCAAAGTTTTACGCACCAGTTTCTCCACAGCCTTGCCAAAATGAGGTTGTAGAATTTTGATTGTATAATGGGTAACATAGAAGTGAAAAGTTGTATTTTTCCCCATGTGGGTTTATTCTCTGCATTTTGTTGTGTGTAAAGTGCCCTTGACCATTTAGTAACTGGAACCTGGAGTTTTAATCATTTGTATGACTTCCTTGTGTCTATTTGGCATAGTAAGCTATTGTGCTGTGTGAATATTGTTTCCCACCGTGTTCCGTTCTTTGGTAAAGTAATTATCAAAGTATACAATTAAAGGCATTTGCAACGAATATCACCTATAGTTGTTCCGTCCAGTTTTTCGTGACAGCCTTTGAGCTTTTGCCTGTATCTTTACATACGAATATGTTAACACCAAATGTTGATTTCCTTTTTATTTAGCGCACAGTCTGAGTTTTTATACACTCAGTCATTTACTGTGTTTTCATCATTGTCAGTTATTACCTGTAGCCGTTTCTAAATTGCTACTAAATTCTTCTGGAATTTATTGCCATTTCTGATGGGACTTCTGTAGCCATTTTGCTCTATTCTGCTGTCCAGTTGCGCAGCAACAAGACCTCAAATCTTTCTCTGTTCTTGTTTCTGTTTTATCACCTACTAAGTTCACAGAGTGGTTTATATTTGTGGATTCTATTCAATAGGACAACTTTTCTGATTTTAATTAAACATCATAGGCTAACTTTTGCCTTGTAATTTGTGTTGAAATTTGGTGAGGGCAGTTCCTTATTTATTACCTTAGGTTTTTAGAAATTCTTGCTGTTCTTGCCTACTTATTATTCTTGATAAATTATTGGGTTATCGGAAGAGTCATGATGCATTTTTGCAACGAAAAACAGAAAAAAGTATGCCATGACTTTTCCGACAGCCCAATAGTTAACTTATAGAAAATGTGCTAAGGTGATCATGGATGGGTTACCTGACGTTCATTGAAACTAACCTGGAAGCATCTTCAGTTAGCCCATTTTGCTTTTATGGCTGGGGGTGGGGGCACTTTACCTCCATACTTGGCCTTGTGGCAGAGCTGGGTTTGATTGTGTCCTTCATATCCCTCAAGGAGAACCCTGTTCCTGGTCAGTGTCTCACGTTTACTGAGATTATACTTTCTGCCATACTGAATGGCACAAAAATTACAGTGAACTATTAAGTTTACACAGGTCAATATTTATATTTCCTCTAATTGAATATTTGGGGTTCTAACTCAATGGTAGATTATTTCCCTAAGCATCACCCAAATAGTCATGATTTTATTTTCATTCTTAGACTTATGATTCCACTTGACCACTGGAGTTGGACAAGGGTCGCTTACTTTCTTACTGGGGCATGGAGGTCTATATAATAGCTTCACTGTTGGGAACAAATTACTTTTTCTCTCTCTCACATTTTCCCAAAGCATGAAGTTAAATATTTTCCCTTGTGTTTTTCACCAGAAAACAGTAGGGCCCTTTGAAATTGGTCATATACATATGTATCTTTTCCCTACAAATTGGTAAAATTTCCATAGACCAGAGCATACTCAGGGTTTTATATGACCATTTCCTTGGATCTGTTCTAGTAGAAGAATACAGTATTTCCTTAGGCTCGGTAGCAGATACTCCTCAATCCCTGATTGTGGGTGGATTTTGTGTACATTTGGTTCATTTCTCCTCCTGCTTCTGAGATTCAATAGAAAGCAAAGTGGTAAGTGCTACCTTAATCTTCCTATACTGGTTACGTGATGTGCTCTTGAGCACTTTATTTATTATAAACCAGTAAGCTGCTTCCTCACAGTGAGTCTCCCTTTCTCTATAAACTGCCCTTCATACACAGGGGGGCCATTTCTTTGGTTGGTGCCCTTTACACATTCTCTCCCATCTCATCTCGGGCCTCCGTACTTCCCTTCCTGCCTCTTGAACCTGAGCTTGGCTTCAGGAAAGCAGTTCAAGAGGGCAATTAAAATGGACTCTCTGGAAACTAAAAAGGATCCAATAGATTCAACCAACATTTACTGAGTACTTACCAACACTTGGTATAAAATATGATATAGTGGAATTCTCACCATGGTCATGTCCATTTTACACATTGGGGAGCTGAGGTTCAGGGCAGGTAAGAAAATTACCCACATGTACAGCAGGTGGTACAGCCAGGAATCAGACCGCCCAGCTCATCTTACGGCCACTCTGCAGCTGAGAAAGAGGGCAAGTGTGGGGGTGGCGTGGGGACAAAGCACGCTGGAGGAAAGGCTCGACAAGTGCACTGTCGTCGCTTGTCAAGAGCCACCACGTCCTGAAGGACAGCCATTTCCTTCATGAATGTGTTGAGTAGCTTTGAAGATTGTCTAAAAGAGAGAAATATGATAGTTGACAGCACTGAAAAGTCTCTTAAGACCATGAAGATGTTCGTGGTCACTCTCCTAAGAGGCTGAAACAAAACTCAAAACATGAAAACAGACTAAAAATACAGGGGGAAATAAATAGAAAAGCTTGGGGTGTTTAATAACCACTGTCTGAGCGTGAGGAGTTCTTTGATTTGTTACCTCGTTATGTTTTCTGTGATTAGGTGCTAATCAGTTGTTCTCAGTCCTGGCTGCTCATGAGAATCATCTGGGCAGCAATGAAAACTAGTGACACCTGTCCCCCACATAGGCCTGTTAAATCAATTTCTGGGAGTAGGAGCTAGGCATGGTATTTTTGAGTTACCCAGGTGATTATTGTAATGTGCTTCCAGAGTTAAGAACTCGGTCAGATCTGGTAAAATTTTTGCCCAAGTCCAAGAGCTGTGAACAAAGAGCTACATGCCAAGATTTAGGAATCCTATGAGTTTGTGGCATGCTTTCCTGCTGTCCCTATCTCTCCCTTGGAGGTTTGTGTAACAGGGGTGGTTTCATGGGAATGTGTAAGGTGTTAACCAAATTGTCCTTTATCCAAAGTGCCCTTGGAGGCGCTCTGGGAGGAGAACACAAACAGAAGAACACATGTAAACGTGTGTACGTAGTGCTTTTCTTAATTCCTAGCTCCTTTCTTTGGCTGCCTACTCCTAGCAGTGCTTTCCAGGGTTGTTCCAGGATGTACATATTAGGCAGGGTTGGTGTAGGATAAAGAACTGTCAAGTGCAGAGATACAACCTAAAATCTTCTCTTAGAGCAGCGGTTCTCAACCTTCCTAATGCTGCGACCCCTTAGTACAGTTCCTCATGGTGTGGTGACCCCCAACCATAAAATTATTTTCGTTGCTGCTCTATAACTGTAATTTTGCTACTGTTATGAATCGTAAGGTAAATATCTTTTTGTTTTCCGATGGTCTTAGGCAACCCCTGTGAAAGGGTCATTCGACCCCCAAAGGGGTTGCAACCCACAGGTTGAGAACCGCTGTCTTAGATCCATTCAGTGGGAGCTTGAGCTTAGAGATCATCTGTCCAACCTCCGCAGTTTCATGCATGGAAAGTAGAAGCCCTGAGTAACAGAGAGACTTCCCAAACCATCAGCCACTTGTTGATGTAACATCTTGGTTGCCTCTTCCAAAGTGAACCAGAAATGATTCTTTTCAGGAGCTGAAAGCCACTTACCTTTGTGTACCACTCTGTGGCAGACACAGTAGTGGGCAGATGTAGCTATAACGCTCACAACATCCAGGTGAAACAGATGTTTTCATTTCTTGGATGAAGATGCTAAAGTTTAGATGATTCAAGTATCTTGCCTAAGTAAAGTTAATTGTGGCAAAACCACTGTTAAAATTCAGGTAGACTGAGCTTTTAAACCTATAGCATTTTTCATTCAACATAACAGACCATTTCTTTTTTTATTATTATTTTTGGGGAATTGGGGGAAGGGGAACAGACAAGTTGCTGTCGTTTTGTTCTTCAGTCTAGTTGTGGAGGACGTTGCTTCACTGGCCCAAGTTGGCACCATCATTGCGCTCTTCCCGGGTGAGGTAGATCAGTCGCCGGCTTCTGGATGTCTGCTCCCTGCGGCTGCTGGCCGTTCACTGCGGCTGCTGGCCGTTCACGCTGGCTGCTGGCTACACACGGTAGCCCATGGCAACCCACTGCCACAGGGGCTGCAGCCTATGCCTTCGCCGGTGACTTGAAGGTGACTCATGGCAACCCAGCTCCAGGTTGAGCTGTTGTTCAGCATCTTAGCTGTAGAGGGCAGTGTCACTGGCGCGCTCATGTGGGATCCGAACTGGGGCCCTCTGGCGTCCTAAGCCAGCTCTTAACCAAAGCGCCACTCGGCTGGCCTGATATACCATTACTTTCGAGATAATATGCCCTTGCCCCAGGGCAATTCTCTCTAGCAAACAGAGTGTTTGTAATTTGAGGTTTCGCCTAAATTTGTTCTGTTAGACAATCAGAAAATGGCATACTCTAATGGTCATCTAGTCTTATCGTTTCTGAACTATCAGACTGATGATACCTATTTATTTACTGACACTGAAACAATTCTTATTCTGAGATCACCACCACTCATTAGTCTGCCTGTTGTCTCTGGGAATATGAGCAGCAGTCTATGTAGGTTGTACTCACGTCTTGATTTCTGGTGCCTGCCATGGATGGGAGTTTGGGCTAATCCCTTAATCCCATTACACTCCAGTGTCCTGTCCTTATCTGCAAAATGGAACCGATAGCATCTAATCATAAGCTTGATGTACTGGTGCAATTGAGGACGCACAGCACAATGCATGGCACATGGTACGTGCTCAGTAGATGTTGGCTATGCTTTTATTATGGGAAATTAGTGACACAGTATTTCCTGGATGAAATCAGCTTCCTGCTAGGAATAAAAACTGCATAGGGAGCTCTTAACCTCGAATGTTAATTATCTTCAAGTTTGTTAGTTGAAGGCCCCAGCTTTATAAACTGATAATTTCCCAAGAAACAGCACTTTCAGCTCATTTGTGCTTTGAGCATGACTGCCTTTGGATCCTTTTCATCCACTGTAAAATGGTTAACATTTTGCCTCAATTAACCTCGAAGATGAATACAGTGTGACCTTTACTTAACTATTCCTGCTTCCATGACAACAAGAGAGCCTGTAATTCACCATCCACCGATAGGACTAGATCCTACCTTGATATGGATCTGTGTGGTGGCTTTGGCTTCGGTCGCTACTCACATGCTCCCGCTGGTCAAAGCCCCATTTGTGAGATCAGTTCTGAGCACATGCATGCCTGTTCTCTCCACTCTCTGGCCCAACACACCACATTGACAATTACTGCCACTTTATTATCACCTTCCTATCTACCTTTCAGCCCTTCTTCCCCTAACGAAGGATTTCAGTACCCCTATCCAAATACATAGAATACAGTGATCTATCTATAAGAGGAATTTACCATTACCAGCAAATGTTAGCTTGCACCACTGAATTTTTTTTGTTCTATGAAGTTTATATTAAAATTTACTAGGTATTTGAATTTTCAGTTCTAATCAGGAAATATTCAACACCTGCAGTGTGCCAGGTATTTTTGCTAATGGACTGTTCCATTGTCTGAGAAATCCCGGGACTTACAGGATCTAGAAGTCAGTGACCGGGGGCAATGGCAGAGGGGTTGCCCAAACGGAGAGCACAGATGGTGGGCCCACAGTGAAATTCATTTACAACTTGCTTTGGCCTTATTTGACATACAGAGAGGCAGATTTCTCACTAATCTGCTTATGGACATACATTTCAGAAAAGTAAACAAACAGGATTTCTAAAGAGAGAGGATCAAGGTGCTAGTGGCCATTATTCGCTTTGCCTCAGCACAGACACAGATGTCCTCCAGGGAAAGATCCAGAACCCTCGCACACCTTAACTCAGGACCCCACCACAATCACCCTGTAACCTTTTTTTCTATAAGAACAAGAGACATCCTTCCATGAAGGTCCATACCATGGGCTTCAGACCCCATCAGGAAGACCTGCACGTGCTGTATGCGATTTTTGAGGGTTTTTTTTCTTTGTCTATTTTTAAAATAACATACTAGCTCTAGTTATAGGAAAACCTTTTTTTAGGTTTAAAAAAATAGTAATAGACTGGCTCTAGTTATAGGAAAACCTTTTTTATAAGACTGCATTTTCTTTAAAAACACTCTTTTTAATGACTGCATATTTCCCCATGTAAGTATACAATATTGTAATTTTTTTTACTGTTCACTTATTGTTGACTATTTATGTTGTTTATCGTGTCCCTCCCAAACCTTTTATTTGGAAAACTTTCTGACCTTAGGAAAAGTTGTAAGAAAAATATAGTTAACACCCATGCCTAGCCATTAGATTCCTATAGCAGGTCCTCGAATAACGGCAGTTCATTATACCATTGATGGGATGCCATAGGAACCTAACTCTTGTTTATATCAGTTAGTCTATAGTAAAATTGGTTTCGTTGTTCATTGTTTCGCTTAAAGTTACAGAACCTATCGATGATATTAAGTGAGGACTTAGTGTATTTGCTTTTTATCTCCTTCCCACCCCATCCATCTGTCCCTATCTCCCTCCCTCCCTCTATACATGCCTTTTAGGCTGAGACATTTTAGAGTACGTTGCAGACATCATGACTATCCCTCATACTTACGTATATCCTAAGCATAAGAGTAGTCTGCTAATAACCATGATACAGTCATCACACTTGGGGAATTGATCATTGATAACATAATAAAATTGAATATTCAAATTTCCCCTGCTTGCTGAAGCCTCCTGTACTGGACAGCTCAGGTCTAGAACATACTCAGAAGGCGCAGTGGTCAGGGAGGCTGCCGAGCTCGGTGTAGCAGAGCCCAGGAGAGGCTCCCTCCTTAGTAATGCAGCACCAGGGGCAGAGGTTGGGACTGAGGGGTAGAGGAACTGGAAGTCTGCAAACAGAAGGCTCACCCTCCACCCTTGGCCATCGGAATATGAGGCAGGCAGTTACCCCTAGGCAAAGTGAAGGGCAAAACGGGGGTTCTTCTCTGGAGACCCTGAATGAACTAGTTAAGGAGAATTAGGAAAGCTGGTGTGATGTTAGGACCCTCACCAAAAAGCCCAATGTAACCAGGTGTCTGGGGTGCTCACTTCATCAGTCCCACTCTCAAACGTGACTGAACAAGCAAGGATCACCAGGCATCTGAGGGAAGTCCACAGCGAGCAAGAGAGAAACTAAGATGATGAAATGGCCAAAAGATGACCCCAGAGGAAGTAAATTCAGGCAATATAAGAATGCTTAAAAGTATAATTGGAGAAATAAATCATCTTCTACACCTCCTCATGAACATCTTAGGGCATCATTTTCCAAAGATGGCCATAATGGTAGCTTTTTTACGATTTGCCTTTGCCAGCCCTCCGTCGAGAGGGGGAGTCTCATCCCCTTCTCCTGGAGTGTGGGCAGGCTATGGCTGCTATGACCAGTTGAATAGGGCAGAAGGGGGCTAGCTAGCTCTGTGATATCTGAGGCTGGGCCATATAAGGCCGGGCAGTTTCCACCTTGTTCACCGAACCCATGCAACTAGCCCAAGGCCTCCATGCTTTGAGGAAGCCCATGGAGAGGCAATACTTGTGTGGTCAGACTCGTGAGTTAAGAAGCCTTCAGCTACTTCTAGCCCCACCTACTCCATGGTCTAGTTACTTCCCCAGCCTTGAGTTTTAATAACAAGACCTGGCCTAGAGTGAGGGCAGCCTCAAGTTTCGTAGACCCCAAATCCACTACCTATTTTGATCTCTTTTTAATTCAGGAATAACTTTTCCCAAACAAAGGAAAACTATTATACTTCTCAGGCTGTGAAATAGTACTTCTAGACATGGAAATAAAACAAATATTTTAAAAGTATAAATGAAGCTAAAAAAATATAAGGGATTCTTTTGAAGGATATTCACCACAATCGTTTAGTAGCTCTCCATTCACACTTCAGGTTGTTTCTTTGAAGGACTATCTTTAATTAATCATTGTTTAGCCCTGGTAAGTGCAAGAATCACTTATTACAAAATTCAATTTTTTCAAAAGATTGAAATGTTATGACTACAACTGGAGGAAAATCAAAGAGCTGCCCCTAAAATATTATTTTCTCGGTTATGTTTTATCGATTTTAACATGTTAATGGTAAAAATACATTGCACACTCAGACATTTAATTGACAGTATTCAGAAAAGGTAACACTATCTCAATGAGCCAATCATTCTGTCTGTTTTTGGTGCCTTGCTAGTGATTTTTCCATTTGTTGCTCTCCTTTTCCACTCCCTGATTCCATTACTGCCACTCCCAAACCGTCCCCTACCAAGTGTTAGAGCTGGAAGATGTAGACAAAGATTGCCTCAAATAATCCAGACAGGAGACTACATTTTTGGGGGGGTGGGGGGAGAAGGGGCATGTGCTCAGCTCTCTGCTTTAATTATAAGATATAGTATCAGGTCACTTCATTAAGTGAAGAAATAATTGGGGTTTTTTTCCTGCTTCCTGTAAATTAGTTGGAAAGAGGATTAAGGATTCACTGGAAGTACAGGCCACTATGGAAACCAGGTATAAAGAATAATAAGTCTGAACTCATGCTCTCAGAAGGCTAGTTAAATGCTCTTTTCTTATGGTGACCATCACCAAGGGACTCCTGCATTAAATCCAAAGTCGTTTGTGTTTCTGTGTCTATTCATTTTATGTCTCTGTGAGTGGAAGGCTATTTGGAACCTTTCTAGACAAAGCAAGTTATGTCTTTTGCAAATGGGGGTTAACTGTCTCCAACTTCTCAATGAAAAGGCAAAGTATGAAAGACAAACAGAAAACAGAAGAGAATGAAAGGGTCATCAAATGAGGAAAAACAATGGAAGAAAGAAATACATGAGTGTATTAAAGCCAATGACTAATTTGCATTCACTAAAGTCAGAATTTTCCATGCCCTTCACCCAATTCTTTGTTGTCATCTTCTGAATTGATACCGGGGACTAATTTAATTGGTACATTTAAATAATATGAAGTATATAGAGAAATGCAGAATAAAAATAGAAAATCAAAATTAAGGAATGTAGAAAAGCCATGTAAGTGGGAAAAAATGAAGTCAAATAACTGGAAAATTCTCAATATGCCAGAAGACTTATAAAAACAGAACCCTTTTGAGAGGACATTCAATTAAAGCCAGAAGGTTTTTTTTTGGGGGGGGGAGGGGTAAGCTTACTAAAAAAAAAATTTATTGGAACCCTTCGATTTAAACTGAATATCCAGCATTAATACACAGGATAAAATACTTTCAACTTATATGAGGAAAACTACAGAAAGGTTAAAAAAATCAGGCATTTCATATTTATTTTTAGGTTCGCTAATTAACTAACTAAAAAAGACTTATCCCCCTGTTTGAGCTGATGTATAATTAAGGTATGAGTACAAAGAATTTGTCTCAAAAGCTAAATTAGAATGTAGGAGGCAAAACCTGAAAATTTTCAGGTAGTCCTTTTTCAAAATACAAACTTCTGAAAGTCTTATCTATTCTTCCAGTAAATCATTGAGAAGCTACCATAGGTGAGGTACTCTGATCAGTGCCATGAGGGAGATAGAGACAAATAGTTTCTTTCTATACCACTTTATAGAAGGTTAATAATCCAATAAATGCTTCCTGAAATGTGGTCCTCTTAGGCCATGCCAAGTGACTGGTTGAGTTTTCTATAGTTAGGGCAGAGTTGACTGATGTAAGCATCAAGGCCTTTTCGTTTTAAAATAAATAGGAGTGGTTGATAGAGACATGGAACACACTTGAATCCTTTTTAATCCTTTTTTAATTATGTGGAATCATCAAATGAGCACAGCGTCACACTGAACCAGAATGCAGTCATGCTCACAGGGCTCAGCACGTACCAGCCTATTCTATCTGGCACACATGGCTTCAGGCCGTTTCACTTTATTATCATTGGCACAGTTAATGATTGTTATTTAATGAGCCTCCTCTTTTACATTTTAAGAACTTGTTAAATGTTAAACACTTTTTAACCCTCACCACAGCCTCTACGAAATAGGTACTGTTTTTATCTTTTAAAAAAAATTTTCAATGACAGTTGACATACAGTATTATATTAGTTCAGGTGTACAACATAGTGATTATTCTTTTATATGCCTTAGGAAGTGGTCACCTCAATAAGTCTAGCACCCACCTGATGCCATACATAGTTATTACAATATTACTGACTATATTCCCTATACTGTACTTTACAGCCCCATGACTATTTTTGTAACTGGCAATTTATACTTCCTAATCCCTTCACCTTTTCCACCCATCCTTCAAACCCCCTTCCATCTGGTGGTGATCAATTTGTTCTCTGAATCTATGAATTTGTTTGTTCATTTATTTGGTTTTTTTAGGCTCCACATAAGTGAGATCATATGGTGTTTGTCTTTCTCTGTCTGACTTATTTCACTTAGCATAATACCCTCTGGGTCCATCCATGTTGTTGCAAATGGTAAGATTTCATTTTTTCTTTTGGCTGAGTAATATCCCATTGTATGTATCCATTCGTCTATCAGTGAACACTTAGGTTGCTTCCATATCTTGGCTATTGTAAATAGTGCTGCAATGATCATAGGGGTGTATATACAATATCTTTTCGAATTAATGTTTTGAGTTTCTTTGGATAAATACCCAGAGGTGGAATTGCTGAATCATAAGGTAGTTCTATTTTTAATTTTTTTGAGGAAACTCTGTATTGTTTTGTGTAGTGGTTGCACCAATTTGCAATCCCACCAACAGTGTATGAGGGTTCCTTTTTGTCCACAGCCTCTCCAACACATGTTATTATTTGTCTTGTTGAGGACAGCCATTCTGACAGGTGTGAGGTGTTATCTCATTATGGTTTAATTTGCATTTCTCTGGTGATTAGTGACATCCAGCATCTTTTCATATGTCTATTGACCATCTGTATGTCCTCTTTGGAGAAATGTCTGTTCAGTTCCTCTACCCATTTGTTAATTGGATTGTTTGGTTTTTTTGGTGTTAAGTTGTATGAGTTCTTTATAAGTTTTGGATATTCACCCCTTATCAGATGTATTGGCGAATATCTTCTCCCATTTAGTAGGATGTCTTTTCATTTTGTTGATGGTTTCCTTTGCTGTGCAAAAACTTTTTAGGTTGATGTGGTCCCATTATTTTTTTCTTTTGTTTCCCTTGTCTGAGTAGATATATCAGAAAAAATATTACTAAGAGCAATGTCAGAGAGCATACTGCCTATGTTTTCTTCTAGGAGTTTTATGGTTTCAGGTCTTACATTTAAGTCTTTAATCTCTTTTGAGTTTATTATTGTATATGGAGTAAGAAGGTGGTCCAGTTTCATTTTTTGTGTGTGTACCTGTCCAGTTTTCCCAGTGCCATCTATTGAATAGACTGTCTTTACCCCACTGTATGTTCTTGCCTCCTTTGTCATACGTTAAATCATCAGGTGTGGGCTCTCGATTTCTGGGCTCTCTATTCTGTTCCATTGATCTATGTGCCTGTTTTTATGCCAGGACTGTGCTGCTTTGATTATCACAGGCCTTATAGTATAGTTTGATATCAGGCAGCGTGATACCTCCAATTTTGTTCTTCCTTCTCAAGATTGCTGTGGCTATTCGGGGTCCTCTGTGGTTCCATATAAATTTTAAGATTATTTGTACTAGTTCTGTGAAAAATGCCAGTGGTATTTTGAATAGATTGCTTTGGGTAGGATGGACATTTTAGTAATGTAAATTCTTCCTATCCATGAGAAGCACTGTTCTTATTTTATAGATGGCAACACTGAGGCTTAGAAGCGCAAGGACACTTGCCCACGTTCATGAAGTTTGTGGGTGCTCAAGTCAGGATTCAAACCCAAGTGTACCTTCGGCACTTGACCTTGGTTTTACTGTTCTGCAGGACCAATCTTGTATCTGAATTCTGAAGTCTAAAAAGCTCTAAAAATTGAAGTTCGTTTTTCATACCTTTGATGCCAATACGCATTGCATGACAAAACCTGACTTGAGGCCATGGTCTTTATCCTGCTGAGTGTAAGTGTGCAGATTTCACTGCATCTATGTTGTGTCTATATAATAGCATATTACACAGTGGATGCATATACTCCTTTTTACTTTCCTAAAATATGAAAACCTTTGAATTCTGAAACCATTTAGCCCTGTGAGTTTCCAGAACAGATGTGGACCTAACTGACTCTTGCCACCTGGCGCCTGCCAGCCCGCTCTCACGTCTCACGTCCCTCCGTCTTCACCCCAGCCCTGTGCTTCTAATTTGCTGCTCCGAATATGCTTTGGATGTGGAAATCTAAGCATGTAAACGTTCTCTACCCAAAAAACTCAGCTAATTTTTTAAAATCCTGAGTTCATATGGATACTCCCAGTTCCAATTCAACAGCACAAGGTTCTTCCTCTCCTCCCCCACCCCCTAACTTCCTTCTCCTGCAAGGAGAATGTCAATATTTCTTTTGTGCTTTTTAAAAAAAGTTCTTTCTATTTAACCAAGGTGCAAAGTATTTCTCCTGGTCTGTGAAAATGTAGACGTTCATTTTAACTTAGATAATAGGTCCTTCATTTTATAATAAGATTCACTATGAGTTTATAAATATCAGCATCTGAAATGCATTTAAAATGATTCACCTATAAAAATTCTATTTTTATAAAGCATTTTAGGAATGATATATACTTTATAAAGCAATACAACCAGAGTCATTTTAAAGGTTAACCTTCTAAGGCCAAATGAATGCATATGGAGTAAGAGGCTGGAAGGTCATTGCTGAGAATTACACCCTTTTTCCTTTCTTGGAGTATTTCCCTTAGGGGAAAAGTGAAAGACAGAATCATTGATTAAATATTTACTGAAGGCCCTCAGTATACTCACTTAGAAGGGCGGAAGTAGGGGATGGATTGTGGAAGACTAATCTTTTGTTCTAACATTTTTGAAAATGGAGACAACGGGTGAGGTGTCAATTGGGGGGGAGAAGAAAGGTTCTGCAGGTGACTTTCAAAAGTGGGTTCTTTGATTTCCAGTCTTATTTGGTGGCGAGAGGAAAGGACTAAACCAAAATCTGGCTGGAAGTGCTGGAAAATTGGATTTACTTCTTCATCTCTAATTTGTGGCCTTGATCACATTTGGAAGAAGGAGTGTTTGGAGGCAACAATTATTAGATGAGCTTCCGTCTTTCTTGGCCCCGAGGTTGCCCATTTCCCAACAGCCTCCAGGGCATATGGAGCCCCAGGAAGGCCTATTGAGTATGAGGGAGTTGGGAGGGACCCATAAGTATCACAGAGGTCAGAAGAAGGACAAATGTTTATTGAGCACTTAACTCTGTGTCAGGCTCCGCACACATCATCACAGTCCTTACAAAAACTGAAGTTGCAGTCCCATTTTACAGCTTAAGGCAGCTGAAACCCAGAGAGGGTAAGAAGTTTATGAAAGGTGTCCCACCCCCAAAGTGGAGGAGTTACGGCTGGAGCACATTTGTGCCCCCAAAGCCTCATGTCCTTTCTATCACGTCCTCCATCCCCCAGCCATCATCTGATTCACAGCAGGGCTGAGGGACTGAGGGCCCGGCCAGTCATGGAAAACTACCCAGGTCACATGGCAGCCGGGGAAGGGGCTCAGGTTTCCTCTTTCAGGTGGCAGGTACCTTTTCTCTCACTGTGTCCGAGTTATGTAAATTTTGTGCACAACCATCCCAGGGCAATCAGCAGCAGATTCCCTCTCCTCTGTTTTTATAGTCAGCAGTGTCTTACTTACCCTCTCACATGTGCCATGGTCAGCCACTGTGCTTCTGAGCACACCTGTGGGCTGGTTTCTCTGGCACATCCGGAGTTCCTGTGTCTCGGTCAGAGGTGGGGCCTGTGGCTGCTTCCCTGAGTGGCAGAGCTCTGGTCCTGAAGAAACACGTTTGAAGAAAATGTCAGTTTTCAGCAGGTGAGTAGTTGCAGAGTGGATCGTTTGCCTAATGGAAAGCCCTCTGAACAGGAGTGGATTGACATGTTCTCCTACTTTTGTACTTGGCAGTTTCCCCACAGCGTTTATTTGAAAACAAATTCAGATTAGATCCCAGGTCACTTTTATGTTGCTGCTGGTAACACCAGGAACGTGTTTGTGTTTAAAAAAAAAAAAGCTGATTTCAAGGTTGCCTCTTGGAATTCATGGCCTTTTTCCTATTCTAATTAAATTATTTTCTTCAACTTGCTATTTTGGAGGATAAAAATGTAACTAGAGGCTGCAGGATTATTTAATTTTCTCTTCCCAACCAGTAACTGTGCTACCAGGGAAGCATTCATTATTCCATCTGTTAGATTGTAAATCATGGACCATTTTTCATCTCTTCATAGGGAGAGATAATGCGTGCGAGAAAACTTCATACATGTTTCTGCGAAAGGAGCTTCCTGTGCGTCTGGCTAACACAATGAGAGAAGTCAACCTTCTGCCGGATAATTTGCTTAACCGCCCTTCGGTGGGGTTGGTTCAGAGCTGGTAAGTAAATACTGTGGCTTCCAATGGGTGTTCCCATGATGCTCTGAACATTTGGCATTGGGACCATTTCCCTAAAAGTACATGTACTGTTTGTGTGGGAATGAGCCACTCAGGATTGCCGGATTTCCCAGACAATTAAAAGTTGTTTATTCTTTAACTGACAGTTTAAAATTGTCTTAATGAAGATACTTCTAACTGGTACTAGACGCTTTCTTGAGTTTTCAAATTTTAGTTTTCTGCTTATGAATGTGATTGCTCATTGAAAAAAAAAAAGGAAAGTACAGGAAAATAGAAAGGAACAGCAATGCAATGACCCAGGTGAGCAGGTCTGCAGTCCTTTAGATGGGAGATGTTGCTGCAGTCAAGTCTCAGCCGTGCTCATTTTGTTTCTTTTAAAGAAGTTTCTTGGAAACAGTACTTCTTTTAGAACAGATGAACTCATTTAAAGGGACCTCAGATTGGAAAAATATCAGTACCTGCTGCACTGCATTTGGCCTGTGAAAAGTCTGAAAAATCTTAACAGTATAACTTAAAGTTCAATCCGGTATAGCTCTGCTGCTGAAAGCGTGTGTGACTTACTTGAGCAAGTTGCGTTTGGTTTGTGAGCACACTGCCCATTAGGTAAGCAGGGTGAGGCTGGTGAGTGGTGGGATGTAAGAGAAGGTGGTGTATTTTTAGAAAGGTATTTGCATATATATTCGAGAAACACTTGCACGTCTCCTCTGTATTATAAAAAGCAAGGTAGAAGTCACTGTGGAGAAAGCCGGAGGAGTTTGGGAGGCTGGAGACGGAAAATGCTCTCAAGTCAGTACAGAGGAAGTGCTATGGGCACCTGAAGGAGCGGTGCCAGCTGTGGCTTTGTGAGTGGATGGAATTGACAGGGACAGGGAAAGCATTTTAGGGGTAGGGAGCGATGTGGACAGATGCAAGGAGAATGAAACTATTCGTTAGCTTGTGTCTAGGGGGTTAGGGGAGGCCAGGCTGCTGGAAGAGAATGGCCATTCACTAGTCATTCCTCCATAATATCAATTACCATAAATTCTTAGGGCTGAGAAAGAACCATCTGCGAAACATTTTTTGGGGGGTCTTAGAGATACAGTGAGCAGTCCCTGTCCCAGACAAGCAGCAGCTCCTCACTGAGGAAGCACAGGGGCCCTGGAACCCAGGAGAGAGCAGAGAGATGGTGACTGTGGCTTTGATCTCATAGTCATTCGCTTTCTACCCTAAATCCATAGCTTGTTTCAGAAAGAGCAGCAAGTACTTGTTCACGTGAGACTTCTTCATTGCTCCAAGGCCATCATTAGAGATTTCTAGCCAAAAGTATATAAGCACTCTTGGGGGCTACTGTGGTAGGGATTCTAGGCAGGCTAGATGACTTTCAAGTCCCCTGGTCCTGGTGGCAGTGACAGTGAACATTTACTATCACTTATATAAAAGTTTCTTCAGGGGCTTCAAAGCGAATGGCTGGCAAAGTATAAGCTCAAATACTGTGTCGGCTCTTTTCGTGTCTCCTCACCATTCCTCTCCCGTAGCTGTTCTAAACATATACATGTCTTTTCTTCCTTTTTTTAAACATTCAATTTTGAAGTAATTCCCTACTTAACAGAAGGGTTTGCAAAGCTAGCAGCAAGAATTCCCATATGCGTACCTTCACTCAGATTCACAAATTGTTAACATTTGTTCTAGCATTCTCATTCATATTCTCTCTCTTTCTCTCTCTCTCTCTCTCTATCTCTATCTCTCTATCTCTATCTCTATCTTTATCTCTCTCTGTATGATATCCCACACATATATACGGTACGCACATACATATATAATGCATGCACACATTAATTTTTTTCTGAACTCTTGGGTTAGTGGTAGACATCATACCCCTTTACCCCTAAATACTTTAGTATGTATTTTCTTAGAACAACTCTTAGAAAACCACAGTATGAAAAAAAAAAAGAAAACCACAGTATGATTATTAACTTTGGGAATTTAACATGGATCCAGTAATATTTGCCAATATGTAGAACTTGTTCTCATTTCATTAATTATCCTAATAGTGCTCTTTTTTCTTTTTGGTAGTAACCCCCGCCTCCCCAATTAGGAATCCAATTCAGGATCAAGCATTGTGTTTAGCTGTCATTCCCTTTCCCTCTTAAAAGCGGCTCTTACACATAACGGGCCGTGAACCCCACCTCAGTCAGAGTGTGTTGTCCTTGTACTCTTGACCTTCAGGCTAGGAAGCTTGGCATAATCTTTGACTCCTCTCTGTGTATGACTTTGCTCTTTTAGTGAACTATCCCCTTTGGGAAGGATGGGATACTTGCCTAAAATTCTGCTGGCACTGGCAGGGCAGAGGGCATCACCATGGATGGCTGACTGCCTCCCAGGGTGGTTTGACCCGATGTTTTTGACAATATCTAATCCTTAGCCTTATCTGTCCAGAGACTTCAGAAAAATACACCCAACGATGAACACACTTTAGTATCATGCATTGTCACACAGTTCAGTGAGGCTGATTAATAAAATGTCATTTCTGTTTATGTATTTATGTGCTTAAGAGTCATTTTTAGTTACTTAAGTACCCTCATCCTGTATCCAAAGCTGGCTAGTAGGATTAGTGGTAATTAACTGTTAGACATAATTAGAATAAGATATAATTCTTTCAGGACATGGTAAGACCCAAAGCAGGGATCACACACCTCTGAGTAATTGGAATCTCTGAATCCCCACCGGATCCAGCCGGTCCTGCCTGGGTGTAGCCACCACAGTGAAGTGCCTCTCTAAATCCCATTTTTCTGCATTTTCTAGACCTTTATGTTGGACACATCATTTCTTGTACTGGCCCTGATTGAGATATGTAGCTATTCTTAATCCCAAAGCTGTTTCTTGGGGCTTAAGAGGGTTTAATCCTGAGAAGGAACCCTCTTTATTTCTAGTTTCTAAGTTCTTTGCATGCACTTCAGTCTGACACATGTGCATCTGACGATTTATACATACTCTCTTAGATATTCAAACTATAGACTTGGTGTATCAGTTAGGATATGTTTGTAAGCAGCGGAAAATCTGACTAAACCTGGCTTAAACAATGCATTGGCTTGTGTAACTATAAGATCCAGCCATTGGATGAGCTTTTGGTATTGGTTTGATTCAGAGATTCATGAGTTTATCAAGGCCCTGCTTTCCATGGTGTCGGTTTCATCATCAGACTGGATTTCCTCCTGGTGACAGAATAGTTGCAGCAGTTCCAGGCTTCCCATCCACATAGCATGCTGTACAAATGCAGAGCAACTTGACTTTTCGCCCAAGGACTTCAGCAAGTCTTCTTGCTTATCTTACTGGTCTGAACTGAGGCACTATGCCCATTACTGAGCCAATCCCTTTGTTCAGGGATATGCAATGCAGTGACTGGCTTAGACCTAGACTATCGGACTCATTAGGAATTAGGGACAAGAGAAATAGGATTACCCAGAGAAAGTCGGGCCACCCGGGAGCTTTGCGTGGCATCAGCTCCCCCTGAAGCACTTGAGCTGCATTGCGGGGTGGGGGGGAGGGATGGGATGGGTACCCGAGTGAGAATGTGGAGTACTCTAAGGAGGAGGGAAAAGAGGAATGGGTGTTCGGTAGGCAACTAACACAGTTAACTCTTCATTTTCAGGTACATGCAGAGCTTCCTTGAACTTTTGGAATATGAGAATAAGAGCCCTGAGGACCAACAGGTCTTGGATAAGTAAGTATGGTGCCAAACTTCCCTGAAAGGAAAAAGATCTAGGTAAAAAATGTTTTGGTAAAGGGAACTCATGTCATTAAGAACCAAGAAGTATAATTTGGACAAAAGCATTAGGTTTCTTAATGGGTAATGACTCAACATTGCATTTTAAAAAAATTGAGTTAAGAATTTACCAAGTTCCAAAGGAATAATGACACTTCAAGTTATGCTTCATGATCTAATTCTTAATACTTTTTTACTCATGGGGACTCGCTGTAAATATTGCAGGAAATGTTCCACCCAGTGGTGGTTTTGAGAATGCAGTGGACTCTTTGAGAATGTATATACATGAATTTATCTACTCAGCCCTTTACAATTTCAAAAAGGTTTTTCAATGCAATATTACATTTGAGCTCGGAAAAACTATAATTGGTTTTTTTTTGAGAAGCAGAAAACAATATGCTTTTTATATAACAACCTGAATTCTATTGCTGCAGTTATGCACAAAGACCGCTAAATTCTCATGCTGATGGAAAATGTTTGTTTTTCATTTAACCAGAAAGCAGTAAACTTAGCTCCGAGTATGTTTTTTTACCCCCAAGAGAAATCCCCTTCACATTACTTTCCTTCCTGTTTCATGTACACGTGAGTGAATGCATATGGCAAGCCTATTGTGCTGAGGAGTTTCTTTCTAAGTAGAAACCTGGTGCACACAATTGTGAGACTGAACACCTCCCATATAAGTGTTCCATAAAAAGAACTAGAGAAACACCATGTTATACAAGACCTTAGCTCGAGACATTTAACCCAGCCCTCTCATTCCCAGATAAAGAAACTGAGGTCACAGGTGTGAGGTGACGTGCTCGAGATCGTAACATTTGTTAGTAGCAGAGCTGGATCTGTAAACCACATTTCCTTGTCCTTCGTATGTGCCTCTTTACAATGTACCATACTTCCAGAACTGCTGGTTTGAGCTATGAGCAGCTAGCTCAAGTTCAGTTGTAAATTAAAATACAAAGGGGAAAAAAACTCCTGACCTGTTTTCTACTTTGTTTTGTGTAATGGATCTGTGAAGTATGGAAGGGAGGCATTGGCTTAGAGCCCCAGGTGCAGTGTTTTCCTTGCTCTCAGCTCTTGCCGTCATTTAAGATATTAAAATTAGATGAATCGAACCCAGAAGTTTTGTTTTCTCAGAAGTCATTAGCTAGTAACAATTTGTTTGGCCGAGATCCTAAAAATTAGGCCTGACAAATTTTAGGATATAGATTTGGGAACATGGAGGATATTCCATTTCTGCTGTGCAGTTCCCAGAGTCCTGTGTCAGTTTCTAGAACAGGTTGTCAGTCCGATGCAATTTATGGACGTGAGCCTGCTTTATAAACTGCCAAATGCTGGATCCAGTGTGCACAAGATCATAATGATAACAGCTCTCACTCAGTGAGTTTCGGCCACTTGCCCAGGTTCATGCAGCTGGTTAGGAGAGTTGGGATTTTAGAAGCCCGATGCTCCTGGTCAAAGAAGGAGTGAAAGGTGAGTGAGTCATTTGACTCATAGCAGTAGCCTTTTCTGTTCAGCGAGAGGTTATATAGGAGTCACAGGCAGGGAAATAATTTACCTAACGTGAAAGTAGCTTGGAGGACCAGCATGTTTATATAATGATAACGTTTAGAAGAGCCCCAGGAGGTTAGGGAAGTATTCTGAGAACTGAGCCATTAAGACAAATCCTCCCTTCAGGTCAGTTGAGGCACTTGTCTACTTGAATTAATTGTTTCACTTTAGTACTGTGTAATTTATATTGGGAAGAGCATTATGTAAAGAACAAATTGTCCACCATAAAATTTCTTATGAATAAGTTTGACCAAAGTTCAGAATTCATCTTTACTGTCTTTGTATGTATTTATTACAGAAATATTTCATCATTGAGAAAAATAAGACTATTCAGCTAAGTAAAGTCACTCCAAATTTCCACTGCACTGCTAGGGGACAACCACTGTTCACATTTTTTCTTCCATCCATACTTTTAACTAGGCATACACATTTCTGTAAGTATAAGATATGTTTTACAAAAATAACAGTGCCGACATTACCGATCTACACCATTATCAGTAGTTTCACAGTGGTCCATCTACAGATAAGTCATGGGATTCGACCTCCTATCATTGGGGCTTAGAATGCTTTCTAATTTTCTCGCGACTATGAACAGTGCTGTAAAGAATAGCTCTTAAATACAGCTGTTGCCCTTGTCCCAATATTTTCCTGGAATCAGTTCCCGGGAGTGGAATGACTTTCTTGGGCTTTTGATACATGTTGCTAAATTGCCCCTAGAAACGCAGCAGTTATGCTTCCACACTATAGCTGACCTTGGTCATTGTTTGCCAGTCTAATAAGTGGAGAATCGTATTGCATTGGTTTGTTTTGTTTTCCTTTTATTATTTGTGAAGGTGAAATTTTTGGCATTTGCGTTTCCTCTGGTAAATTTCCCATTGACACCAGATCCCTTGCCTAGTTTTCTATTAGGGGGCTCATCTTGTCCTTTACTAAGGAGAGTAAGTTTTGCAAATATATTTTGCCCAGTTTTCACTTTGTTTTTTGACTTTATAATGTATGTCCCTATAAAATTGCTGAAATTCTACATAGCCGTGTTGTTTGTTTCTTCATAGTTTCTGCCTTTGGTGTTAAGCTTAGGACAGCCTTCCTTACTCCAAGGTGATATTTACTCAGCTGGTTTTCTTTTTTCTGTGATTTAACCTTTTAAATCTAAATCTTTTAACCCACTTTTTGGCTTAGGCTTGAAATTGGGATGTGACTTAACTTGTTAGCCAGCTGTCCCAACTAATTTGAGTGTTTCCCTGCTGACTTCCAGTGTCACTCCATCAATATGCTAGATTTTTATATACACATACTCACTCAACATTGGGCCTGGTTCCAAGCTTTTTATTTGGTTCCATTGACTTGTCTTTCTCTTCTTAGTTACTATTCTTAATGTATGTATTTTCCCTCTGCATCTTTATAAAATATACCATAATACTTGAGTAGGTTTGTTTTAATTGTCTTTGTTCTATCTACATTTTATCATTATATTTTACTGCTGTGAGAAATTTATTTCAAAATTGTAATCTTCAAAAGTTTGACATTATTTATTCATGGAAGCAATTGCTTTGGGACTCCCTAATAAATCCTTGGAAATTTTTTTGGATTGTCCTCATGTTGTCAGAATAAATAATAATGTTCTGTAATTATTTATTCAGCAAACATTTATAGAACCTGTACTATATGTAATCACTCATCTAAAAAGTCAGTGGATTCCTAAAAAGGTATTTGAGCATTTTTTCTTTACTAGAACCTTTTATACTTTTTGCATCTCTGAAAGAAGAATTTCCGTAGGAAGTTTCAAACAAAAACATAGGTAATACTTGAGTTTCTCGTGCGTTCTTCCTTGTAGCCTATAATGATAATGATGTCTCTACCTATAAAAATACCGGCAGACCGGAGATGGAGCTGGGAAGTTGATGCATCAGCCATGCGATATAAAGACTGACCACTTTTGTTTCCCTCCTACACAGCTTTCTGCAAGTTCTGATTAAAGTCAGAAATAGACACAACGATGTAGTTCCTACAATGGCACAAGGAGTGATTGAATACAAGGAGAAGTTTGGGTTCGATCCGTTTATTAGCAGTAACATCCAGTATTTCCTGGATCGGTTTTATACCAACCGCATCTCCTTCCGCATGCTTATTAACCAGCACAGTAAGTTGGGGTTTTGGTCCAGTTTTGAAATGGTAACTGGCGTGATTTCTCCCAAATGTTTTTCTGTTGCTTCACTTTTAATTTACAGATCTGTATTTTTGTCTGTAGAAACTTCATTTCTAGTTTCTAGTTCAGTTTTTTTCTAAGTAAATCCTATCTATTAAAGAGCTATTCATTAGTAATTTTTTTTTTTTAGCTGAGCCATCCTGCTACCTGTTTGGCAGCTCAGTGGCAGCTCAGCTCAGGCCGGGAATCAAACTGCTGTTGTTCAGAGCTCACACTCTTGAGCGAGCTCTTAACCAACTGAGCCACTTGGCCGGCCCTCATTAGTATTCTTTGTTAAAGGAAATCCTTGAAAGGCCTGCCTTTTAAGCCTCTGCTGTTACATTCCTGGTGGAGGGGAGGCTCCAGCTTTAATGGCAGCTGGGCAGTCATCTCTGAATACTTTCATGTGTCTCTGAGAGAATGTTCTAGTCTTTATCCAGGATGTTAGGTGTTTCCCCTTTTGGTTTTAAAAACATTGGTCCTGGGAATATTGAATTGGCATGTTGACAATATGAGCAATCAATCTTTTATTTCATAATGATCAGTGAAATCAGATTAAGTGAATTGTTAAACCATAATCTCATCTTGAGAGTTTTAGTCCACTCTCCAGGCTGATAAGCAGATTAGAAAAAAATAACTTAAATTCCCTCCACAAAAAACTTTTTGGCTAATTTTCAGCATTGTCTCTTTGCCCAGTTTCATCATTCTTATGAAAAAGCATCCACCCGTCTAGAATTTAAATCATCCTCTTTGGTGAATCAGAAAATGGGCACTGCATCTTTATTTTACTAATTTTATTTGGATAAGTGAATGTTATACAACAATTAAATGTGGGTTGGCCCAAATGTATATCTTTTAAAAAACAGAAATGCGTGACAATTTACAGAAAATTTGAAGGAAAAATAAAGAACCTAAATACTATTTAACTAAACTACTTAGATAACTACAATTTCTTTTCAACCTAAATATGTGTGTCTATGAATATGTATACATGTTTCGAGGTCACTGACTAAGCTTGTACACTTCTGTTTTTCTCTCACTTAATAAGTTGGAACTTTATGTATTGATTAGCCTAATACCCACATTTGTCATTTTTAAAAAAAAGATTTTATTGGGCTGGCCGAGTGGCGCAATGCTTAAGAACTAACTGGCTTGGGATGCCAGAGGGCGCCGGTTCGGATCCCACATATGAGGGCCAGTGACACTGCCCTCCACAGCTAAGATGCTGAACAACAGCTCAACCTGGAGCTGGGCTGCCGTGAGTCGTCAGCGACGGCGTAGGCTGCAGCCCCTGTGGCAGTGGGTTGCCATGGGCTACCGTGTGTGGCCGGCAGCCAGCGTGAGCGGCCAGCAGCCGCAGTGCGCGGCCATCCAAAAGCCAGCGACTGATCTGCCTCACCCGGGAAGAGCGCAATGATGGTGCCAACTTGGGCCAGTGAAGCAACGTCCTCCACAACTAGACTGAAGAACAAAACGACAGCAACTTGTCTGTTCCCCTTCCCCTAATTCCCCAATAAAAATCTAAAAAAAAAAAATTTTATTGGGGAATTGGGGGAGGGGAACAGACAAGTTGCTGTCCTTTTGTTCTTCAGTCTAGTTGTGGAGGACGTCGCTTCACTGGCCCATGTTGGTATTGTGATCATTGCACTCTTCCCGGGTGAGGCAGATTGGTTGCCGGCCATTGGATGGCCGCTCATGGCAGTTCATGGCAGCCCAGCTCCAGGTCAAGCTGTTGTTTACCATCTTAGCTGTAGCGGGCGCAGCGTCATTGGCCCATGTGGGGTCCGAACCGGGGCCCTGCTGCTCAGAGCTGGCATCCCAAGCCAACTCTTAACCAATGCACCACTTGGCCGGCCCTGTCATTTTCTTTATAACTTAAAATCTCCCCTATTTTATTTAAGCATTCTCCTTTTGTGGAATCCAAGTTAGTCCCAATTTTTGTTTGATTTTTAAAATAAGTACACAAATGCATAAATGAATAAATAAATTTCATTTCAGGTTTCTTTTTTCTTTGGGGTTCCTTTTGGCTTTTATTCAGAAGTAAAATTTTGCTAATCTTGTGTATTATGAAAATATTTGCATGCACTTTTAAAAATACTTGAACAAATACTGTTTGTGTATACGGTACTGAAAAACAATCTCCATGGTAGAGGCATTTGAAATGTTCACAGGAAGACACTCTGCAAGCCTGGCCTAATGGTGCAAACTGTGTTTCTAAATATTTAGTCAGTGTTGGAATAAATGTCTGCAGTAGTACTGAGAAGGTGGGTAAGCTTGGCGAAGGATGAAAGGAATTTTTTTCCTCCACGCCACATTGGGTCGGGAAGAAAGGGTTGGATACCTGGCATGTGTCACTGATTTAGGACCTGCTAACTGCAACTGGCAGATCTTAAAACATGTCGTTCCTCCTTTGTTGTCCCATAGTTGATCACCCATCATTGTATATATTCTGTGACTTTAAGTCACTGTGGGTGCTAAAATGATTCTTGCAAATAACAGAATCCTTACAAAACTTATAAACTTCTATAATTCTCTGCTTGACTATCCCCACCTGCTTTGTTTTAATCTCTTCCCTTTCCTTTTGTGTTTGTTTAGCACTTCTGTTTGGTGATGACACTAATCCTGCTCATCCTAAACACATCGGAAGTATTGATCCCACCTGCAACGTGGCTGATGTAGTGAAAGGTAAGGAGACCACTGTAACGTTAGCAGTTGTATAATAGTTCAAATAGGATTGAGGTGTAATGGAGGCAGCCTGGCCATAGGGTTAAGTTGCTGAGTTGTTTGCTGAGTCATCAGGCCACTCTGGGCCCAAGCCACTTGATGCAAATATGCACCGAAATAGGCAGTTCGGGAAAAGATGGGTAATTCGTAATGCTCGAAATAGGAGTTTCTCCTTCATTAATTGGGCTTTTACTTGTAGTTCTATCTTAAACTGTACACATTTATCAGGTTAAATAAAGAAATTCTAAGTTTTGATTGCCACCATTATCTGAAAATTTCAGAGAATGCAAATCCTTGTTATAAAATTGGGGTAAATTCATGTGCTTGTAAAATTTAAACATCTTTCTGATGTGCACCCCAGGCTTTAGAATCAACATGGCATGTGGGCCTCATGAGGTCACTGTGCATGGAGCTAGACACTGTCCCAGTAGCCTTAGGGTAGGATAGAGCCCTAGATCTATAAGTCCTCAGTGCCCGGGGTATTTCAATCTGAATGGCGGTTTCCTCATTATTCATTTAAGTATTAAGGTCACTCTGTGGAGCCTCCGATCCCCAAAGTGTCTCTTCCCAACATTATATCTCCTACTGTGGCTCTCCTCTCCCTCCTGTAAACACACACTTAAAAGTTTTCATGGGTAGCAGGATGGCTCAGCTAAAAAAATAAAAAAATAAAAGTTTTCATGACCACCTGGTCTTCATCAAGGCTCTTTGGTGCTCATACTTTTTCTGAGCTATGTAAGTAAGTCAGAGGCAGAAGAAGGCCTTGTGTCTGTGGTAAAGCTCTCAGGCCCCCCTCAAGCAGAGGGACCTTTGCTGCTGGAGGAAGAGGGCTAAGGGAGATGGCCCAGTGTGCACAGCCTCCCCAGGAGGGGACCAGACCACACCTTCAGCAGCCATAGCTAAGGAAAACCTATGCTATTTGTTTACCATGGGCATTCTTACACCCGGGGAGGAGGACCCAGGCCTGGGGGCTTTAGTTCAGCCTAGGATTGTCCAGCTGTTCTGGCCTCTATTTAGTTAGGAAACATTGACTCAAATTATCGCAGTTATAAGGCGAATAGGCCCAGCCTCAGCTTCCTAAGAATCTTATAGGATGCTCTCTCACAAGATAACCCTGTGTTTGAGCATGAACTCTGTAGGCCCCCAGTGGGCAAGGGGTGCAGGATCGGTCCTGTCATAGATTGTATGTTCATTAGACCCTAGCCCAGTGGCTTTTAGGAATCAGAAAGCCAGGTTCAGATAGTTGGCTGCCTTTAGAGAAACAGGCACACATTCGTAATGCAGAAGTGCATTATTATATACTATAGGCGTGCCTTTTCTCTTGAATGTAAACAATTTGAGGTCAGGGTTTATGTCTTACACTTGCTTTGTAACTCACGTAGAACTTAGTATGTGCCTGCTAGTTGGTCAGTAACTATTCCTTGGTTGGACAAATTTGAAAGCTTTTGATAATTTACTTTTTAAAATACAGCTTTAACTAGATATTATACAAGTCACCCATTTAAAGAGTACACATAATTTTTAGTGGTTTTTAGTGTATTCACAGAGTTTTGCATCCATCGCCACAGTCAGCTTTATATTTTCATCGCCCCAGAAAGAAACTCCCTAACCATTAGCAGTCATTCCCTCCTCCCCAGCCAACCACAGGTCTACTTTGTCTCTAGAGATTTGCTATTCTGGACATGTCATATAAATAGAATCCTATAATATGTGGCCTTTTGTGACTGGCGACTTTTACTCAGCATAATATTTACAAGGGTCATCCATGCTGTAGCATGTGCCAGTACTTCAGTCCTTGTTTATAGTTGAGGAATAATTCATTGTATGGACAGACCACATTTTGTTTATGCATCAGCTGATAGACATTTGGATTAGCTGGGCGACCTTGGACGTAACCTCTTTGGGCCTCAGTTTTTTCATCTGTACAGTGGTATTATTGGTAATTCACCTATATCATATATGTAGAGCCCCTGAAGCAGTGCTCGCACCCAGTCAGGGATAGAGACAGGCTTACTAGCAGTAGCCCTTGGCCACTGTGCAAGCCGGGTGGCTTCTCCTTTATGCCACTGATTATATAGTAAGTTGGTACCTTTACTTTTGTTTCTGGCATAAATTGTAAAATATTTTTAAAAGTCATTTAGGACATTTATAACACAATAGGATATTTAACATTCAAGACATATTGTTAATTTTTTAAATGTGATACTGGTATTGTGTTATGTTTTTTTAAAGGAATCCTAGCTTCGAGAGAGGTATTTCAAAATATTATGCATAATATAAAATGACATGTAGGATTTACTTCCAGTTATACAGAGGGAGGGCAGTGAAACAGATCGGGCATGTGTTGAAACTCTTGAAGCTAGTAATGGGTACACGAGGATTCATTATTACTGTACTCGGTTCTTTTGCAATTTTTCATAATAAATTGAAAAAACATATTCATTTTTATCGCCTTGTTTCTTCACAAATAGTCTTTCATTAATGTTTAGAGAGACTTTAATCATGAATCAGGATAGCTAGATAAGTGACACTTCCAGGCAACTGTGAGAACTTCTGTAGTGCTAAAGTAAGTCGGAGGCCTCGTGGGAGGGAGTGAGGAGGAAGCTGTTTGGACTTGACTCTTAAGGCGAAAAGAATCTGCTTTTGCAGCAGTTACTGTCTGTACCGCTCTTATTGGGCTTAATTACCTACTACCTGGCCTTGAGCTCTCTAACTGGGCTGTAAAGTTCTAAAGGTCTGCAATTACTCTCATCCACTTTTGCTTCACTCTTCGGGACAGAAGTTTTGTACCAAAAACTAGCTGAAGATCATGTGCAAAACAGTTTAGTCAATATTTTAAAGAAAGAAACTGGAAGTTTATGCCCACAGCCTCCTGCTTTCTTTGTCCTTTGTAGTCAGGATTTCGACCACGGGCTGGATCCCCTCCTTCCTCCCTCCTCTCCTTGTGTTACCTTTTAGCTTTCTTCACTCCTTTCTCCTGCCCTTTTTGACTTTTCTCCCAGCAAGATCACTATGGTACAGTGAACAGAGGTTACTACATCCTCTCATTTATTCATTCCTACCACTTGTTTAGCATAACTTAAAGCCTGGATTCCTGGTGAGACTGTGTCCAATAAAAATCACCCCCAGTCCCCTCTGCCACTCCTAATGCCACGTTCCCCAATACACACGCATGCACGCACACTCTTACCCCCACACCCAGGGCATCTGGAAGAAGGACTGGCACACTCCCCATTCCCCACTGCGTCTTTCAAGCCATATTTTTCATTTCTTGACAGCCTCTTCCCTTCAGGAAAACAACAGTGGAGGATGGTTTTAGATTTGGAAAGTGCATAAACACATAAAAGCAACATCCACAAAATCGACTCTTCTCCATTGCCTTCGTCAGTCATACCTACTGATACCGACAGCACACTAAGTACGCTTGGCTCACACATACTTTCTATTGGGTTGTCAGAAAAGTCATGGCGCATTTTTGTAATGAAAAACACAGAAAAAATACGCCATGACTTTTCCGACAACCCCATAGAATGCCGATGTGCTGCTTCTATCTGGTGAGCTGTATGCTTACTGAAGGTCAGTTATTTGTCCTCAAACCATTGGTATCACTTATATCACCTGTCGTGACTGCATAATTTATTCTTGTGTTGTGTAAACTGAAGCAATATGACTATGAAAAAGAGTCTTACTCCATTAAAATCAAATTGAATGCTTTGGAAAGACCTGATAAAGAAGAGTGTCTTAAAAATGTAATGAAATGACTATGAACAAGGTAACTATTACCGTATTTCCCCATGTATAAGACACTCCCATGTAGAAGACGCACCGTAATTTTGGGGCCCGAAATTTGAAAAAAAATGTATTACATAAAGTTATTAAACTCAAGTTTTATTCATCATAAAATTCATACAACTCCTCATCACTTGCAGGAAATGCAAGTAAAAAAACTACAACCACTGTATAAGATGCACCCAGTTTTTAGACCCCAAATTTTTCAAAAAAGGGTGCATCTTATACATGGGGAAATACGGTAGTTTACAGGGCAGCACTGAGTAAAACTCAGAAGAAATCTGCACTCAGGTTGCCTCACAACGATCTTTCAATTCATTATACTATAAAGAAACAGGAAATGGAATATTCATAGATGTATGTGGTAGTGTTTATCTAAGAAAGATGACCTGTGACCCCAGACCCATCGATATTCAAAGAATATGCTTTGGCCTTATATAAAAAGGTTGGTAGGAGGGCCAGCCGAGTGGCTCAGTTGGTTAAGAGCTCACTCAAGAGTGTGAGCTCTGAGCAACAGGGTCGCTGGTTTGATTCCCAGCCCAAGCTGAGCTGCCGCTGAGCTGCCGGTGAGCTACCAACAGGTGGCAGGATGGCTCAGCTAAAAATAAATAAATAAATAAAATAAATAAATTTAAAAAAAGAAAAAGATTGGTAGGGGAATAAATTGTATATTCACTTGTGCATTTTAAGTTAGATTTACAATATTTTATGATTTCCCACTTTAGCCAACGTTTTTGTCAATCATCCAACTCCTGTTCCCACTTGGGTCAGTTAAGTGGACGAATCCCACATTACCAAAATAATAAATAGTGCTCATTGAAGGAAATTTCGAAAATGTGGTAAAAGAGTGAAGAGAATAAAAATGACCCGTTTTCAGAACACCGTGAGAACATTGTTTTATACATTTGAATTCATACCAAGTTTACAGATCAGTAGGCAACTGAGAACAATCTTTGTCTCCATGAAATCCATAGTCTGTGTGTGTTTCCCCCTCTCCACCACTGATGCCCATTACACATGACCTCCCTGGGTGATTCAGTACCTGATAGTTGTAGCCTCTCTTTTGCTCTCTATATCAGCATTGCTGGAGTCCCTTCTATGTCTGATCTGCTATACTCATCACCTCTACATTCAAATGGTTTTTCCAGCCAGGTGTATATAATCTTATTCCTCAGTGGGGCTTCAAATTAGTTACCTTTCCTACCATGGCAAAATGGGCTGGGCCGCCTAGCAGGAAAACTGAAGGTCTCTCTTCTCCCTGTAGACTAAAGCAAAGCTTAACAGTCAGCTTTCTGTTTCATTCCCCATGGGCCCTACTCTTACTGCTCTGCGTGTCAGATACCCGAGCAGATGCTCTTTCTGGCTCAAAATAAGACAGGACAAACAAGGCAGAGAGCCCCAACGGTCAAAAGGTCTGGAAGTTCTGCGTTTTCTAGCAAAAAGGCACTGGAGTCTCCACCCCCAAAAGGCTGTATGTAGGAGCAACACGCAGGAGGTCTCAAAGGGCCCAGGCCTCACCAGCTCTTCTTCCCAGCGACCCCAAGTGCTGTCAAGGAGAGAACGAAACGCATGTCCGTTTCCTTTGACTCTTAGTGAAGTCTTAACCACTCCCTCTTTTTAAAGTAGCTGGTATTTTTTCACTGGCTTTTTACCTTCTCTTTGTATCCTTTGAGATTTAATATTCTAACTCGGCATCTTGCTCGCTAATAATTTTCCCCTTCCTTTTGTTTTAGGAAGCTTGATGTGGAGGGAGTTGAGTTTCTGGGTTCTAATAATAGCTCTACTATTGACTTGCTCAGCTGTGAAGATCCTGCATGTTTTAATCCTAGTCAGATATCCAGCCCAGATGACCCGTGTGTGTGTGTGTGTGTGTGTACACGCATACGTGCGCCCATGCACACAAGTGTGCTTGCCTATGTGTGCGTACACACGTGTGTTTTACAGCCTTAGGAAGCCTTAATGAACTAGTAATGATTCCATATTTAGATCTCTTGAGACAGACTATAGAAAACTTTTATGTAGAAGGGTAGGGACAATGTTTTTATTTTTGACTAGACAGTTGTATAAATGTGTAAAAGTGGGTACCTCTTGCATACCATTAATTTAATGTGCCAAACACTGAAGCATGGCTCCTTGCTGCTTATTTAGCACATTAATATCTACCTTTTCACATCTGCAAATTATAGACTCATGTTGGTGAATACTAGAATTACTGTTGTAAAGCAGTTTCTATTATCCTCTGGAACGAACCTTCCATTGTGACCCTTTCCCTCCTTTCTTTGTAAGAATCCAGGAAGTAAAATGGAAAATCCTGTGGTAAGATCATTTTTAAGGTACAAACTTAAATACTCAGCACAACAGTCAGCTCTCACAGCGATGTTACCTTGCCTGTGTTGTTCCCAAATGCTATTATTGCGTAGGATGATAGCATACAAATGGTATCCTGAGAGTGTGTCATTATTTTGGTTCAGAAATAATGTCTTCTGTGCTCACTTAGGGTTCTTCAGGTTGCAAGTAACAGAGACCTGCTCAAGAAACAGGTTTATTGCAAGAACCTAGTAGGTCCCTTGTCTGTAGGCTGTTCGACTTGTTTTGGGCAATGATGACCCACTCCAGGCCTTCTAGATCATGATAACTCTCAGTGTATCCTTTTGTCCTTCGTCCTGCCTGAGTGTCTCGATCCTAAAGTCTCAAAAGAGGAATTGAATGGGCTCAGCCTATCTTTTTGCCCATGACCACGTGTCAGGATTCTGGTCAGCCTGTAGATTGGTTACCCTTACATTAGATGTTTTGTCCCCCTCTTCTCCAGTTGCTCATGGCTTGGTGGTGGGAGAGGGTCCAGTGCTTTTTAAAAAAAAAAAAAAGCCCTGCTGGTTCCCACTCGGGATGGGCTTCAGGTGGAAGGATGATGATAGACATTCATTGTTAGAATTGCTTTATAACTTGAAAGAGTTTTTGCAGAGCAGCGTATCTGTGACTTTGTAATGCGTTATAGTCATTTATGTTCCTTGTTCTGGCAGTGACTTCTTAAACTTGAGCTTGATGGTTTTTCTGTATCCTAGACCCAAGTTCAGTTTGGGGCCTTGGCACCTTCATGTTTGTTTTATCAGTACTCACTCATTCATCCTTGTCCAGCCTCTTAAAAGATATTTGTAAACAAACAATTGTGTGTATTCATGATAGAAACTAATATTTGATAGCAGAGTTCTGTGGTGAATTTTAAATAGGAACATCTAATTTAAGAAATCTAATAAAATAACCTCTGTTCTCTATTAAATTTTCCTGTGTACTTTTTCTTAAAACTAATTCCTGGCTGGGTTGGATCTGTTGAGCTAGTTGCTGTGTGAGCCTTCAACCCTACTCTTGATGGCTCTGCCTTTTAAATAAAAAATAATTAGTCTTGAGTGTTTCCAGGTTGGGTCTTCTAGCCTGAGGAAGTATGTATGTGCCACTCCCACAGTTTTGCTAGTTACTTTACGATCAATACCTTATTATCCTTGAAAACAGATTTCTTAAAACAATTAATAGCACTTCGGTTTAGTGGCAGTAATAATCATTTCCTAATACTTCCTTTTAAAGATTGATGGTAAGTAGTGGCTCAGATATGTTGCAGAGAAAAGTAATTTGGTCAATTATCATACTTAAAAATTTTGATTTCTAATTAAACAGAAAAGTCTTGTTAGAAAGCTTGTTAAAGGTAGAATTTGCATTTTACTCTAGAATAGAGGCAATGAAATTGTAAGCCAGTGGTTGAATTTTGGTTGTTAATGTTGGTGATGTTTTAAAGCTTTTTAATTTTTATGTTACATCACTTAAATGGAAGTGTTCTGTTTGAGGATGTATGTGCTGCTTACCCCGTAATCATTCATATCCTGGGAGACAGTGACAGAATTAGCATGACCCAGCCTTGACTTTGCAGGCAAGTGGTCCCCAAATCTAACCTCTCTTCAGAATTACTTGCTACATTAAAAAAATATAGATTGCCAGGCCTCAATACAGACCTACTGCATCAGAATCTCCAGGAGTTTATTTTATAATTTCTATTTTTAAAAAAAACTTGGTAATGGGGCGGCCGGTTGGCTCAGGTGGTTAAAGCATGGGCTCATAACACCAGGGTTGCCGGTTCAGTTCCCACATGGGCCAGTGAGCTGTGCCCTCCACAATTAGATTGAAAACAATGACTTGACTTGGAGTTGATGGGTCCAGGAAAAACACACTGTTCCCAATAAAGTTTAAAATAATAATAATAATTGTCTTTAAAAGAAAAACAACTTGGTAATGGATTCTACATATTGCCAGGTTTGGGAACCACACTAGACCCCTAGCTCCCAGTCTGACCAAAAAGAACAGCTCTCATCAGTAGAATTGAGTACACCTTGAGGAATGTCTGATGGGCAAGAGGATTGTTCCATTTATCAAATATTCAGTAGGTATGTATTGTGTCCAAGGCATGATGATGTGCTATGGGAACTTATAAAGGTGCATATGAATATAGATTGTACTGTTACTGCTCCCAAATACTATTGGCTTGCTTGTGGGTGTGAGCCTCATTGTGATGTCTTGAGTTTTTCAAGATCACAGTGTAATTTTCAATTACAGCGTTGATGCACTATATTTTGTAGTGATGCTTCAAAAATTCTTATTCACACGTGGATTTGGGAACCACACTGGATCTCTGAGTCCCGAGTTGGCTGCATCTATCTAGGCTCTTCCATCTTCTACATGTTACATTTATCTAATACTTTTTCTTAATAATGAATGCTATTATAACCTTAGGCCATTGGGCAAGTGAATACCGTGAAGAGCTTGCACATTTAGTGGGACTGGCTTTTTTTTTTTTATAATGAATGGAAGAACAGTGTTGAAACACATTTAAAGGTGTTATATACTTGGAGGAGTTGTTCTGTGGAGATATATTAGCCTTGTATGTGGGTAACAAAGCATCATGTTTAGATTTCAATGTTTGTTGGTTTAAATGAAATGGCCCTGGCAGTTCTTGGTCGCCTTTGTGCTATTGTGTCACTAGGTGGAGATGTAGCATTGTTTGGTGGTGTAGCCAAAGCAAAAAGAGTAAGTCTCGATTTCTTTTCTTTTTACAAAAGTACTTAACAAATACTTGATGAAGTTTATTATACCCTAGGAAAAAAACTTGTAAGTTTAGTACAATTCTAAATTTTAATTTTTTTAGGGTTTAAATTCAGTCCTACTTTAATGTCTGTTTTCACACTGATCAACTATTTTTTTCTCCTCTTACTGACATTTCCTTTGGCTATCCCTCGTTATTTCATCTTGTCAGAGTTATTTGAATGTCACTATTGTTAGTTTTTATGCTGAGGTCAAATATTTTGTAAACTTTTATTTGGGAGCAATATGAGATAAATGAACCCAAACTTATAGCCCGAACATACCCTAATTCTATCTTTGTATTATTTTAGGTTGATACATCAAATTTTAACATATTCATACTCCATAGAGCTTATTTTTCCCCTTTCTTCTTCCCTCCCTTCCTCCCTCCCTCCTTTGCTTCCTTCTTTCTCTTACCTCGAATCTTAAACACATATCTACTCCATGCACTGTATTGATGTGGGGAATGTAAAAGAAGTCTGAGCCTGTCTCCAAGAGCTGATATCCAGTTGAGAACTTTGTAGACGCACCCATGAATCATTTTAAAGTAATTTGAATATCTGATCTTGGGAAATTGTAAAAGTGAAACTTAAAAAAAAATCTTCTTCGGAAAACAGTCTAGCTGTTCTGCAAACATGTAAACATAGAGCTACCATATGATCAAGCAACTTTCCTCTGCTAGGTATAGACCCAAGAGAAATGAAAACATGTTTACAAAAAAACTTGGACATGAATGTTCATAGCAACATTATTCATAATAGCCAAAAAGTGGAAACAATCCAGATATTTGTCAATGGATGAGTGGGTAAACAAGGTGTGGTATATTTGTGCAATGCAATATTATTCAGCAAAAAAAAGGAATAAAGTACTGACACATGCAACAACATGAATGACCCTTGTAAATGTTATGCTAAGTGAAAGAAGCCAGTCACAAAAGGCCACATATTATAGGAGCCTATTTATATGAAATGTCCAGAACAGCAAATCTCTAAAGACAAAGTAGACCTGTGGTTGCCTGGGGCTGGGGAGGAGGGAATGACTGCTAATGGTTAGGGAGTTTCTTTCTGGGGCGATGCAAATGTTAAGTTGACTGTGGTGACGGATGCAAAACTCTGTGAACACACTAAAAACCAGGAACTTGTATGTACGCTTTAAATGGGTGACTTGTATAGTACCTCATTAAAGCTGTTTTTAAAAAAGTAAATCATCAAAAGGTTTCAAATTTGTCAAACCAAGGAATATTTACTGACCAACTAACAGGCTTATACTAAGTTCTATGTGAGTTACAAAACAAGTGTAAGACGTAAACCGTGACCTCAAATTGTTTACGTTCAAGAGAAAAGGCACGCATGTAGTATATAATAATGAACTTTTGCGCTCGGAATTGTTCCCCATCTTTTGGGATGTAACCTCCTGAATTCTCTCTTCCAGCTATATCTGTAATGTCTCTGATCCTCTTACTCTTTTTCTTTTTTTTCTTTCAAAAGTGAACTGTTGGGCTGGCCGGGTGTCTCAGTTGGTTAAGAGCTCGCTCAAGAGTTTGAGCTCTGAGCAACAGGGTGCCCGGTTTGATTCACGGCCCAAGCTGAGCTGCCACTGAGCTGCCAACAGGTGGCAGGATGGCTCCGCTAAAAAAAAAAAGTGAACTATTGTTCCTCGGACTTTGATAAATATCAGCCCCAACCTGTTACCTTTAACTAACTTAAAGGACATTTTTAAAAAATCTCCAATAACTTAGAATGTGTGGCTCATGGAAACCCATTCATTCAGCAATACTAATGATGTTTCATTTACAAATAATTGGCAAATCTTAAGACTGTTGGCATTATTTTTTATATTACAACAAATATCTTTTTTGCTACAATTTAGTTAAGTTGCATGGTGATAAGAAGTATTGCCTTGAGTTTATAGATTTTCATGAAAAATGCTTTTTGGGAATATTTAAAAGTTAAACAAATGTATGGTTAGTATAGAGCTTGCCATATCGTCATTAAAACTTTAAGAGAGAAAGTTTGGTTCAGTCTCCATAATTCTGTTATAGCCAAAAAGGCTATTTTTTTAAAGGCAGTAGTTGATTAATTCTAAATCCATCAGGTTAGAAATTGTCCTTGTTTGCTTATTCTGTTATGTCTGTCTGTCTACCTGCCTACCTACCTACCTACCTACCTACCTACCTACCTGTGCCTATGTTATTAGTGCAGCAGCTAACTTTTTTTCTTTCCTTACAGATGCGTATGAAACCGCCAAGATGCTGTGTGAACAGTATTACCTGGTAGCCCCAGAACTGGAAGTCGAAGAATTCAATGGTAAAAGAGAAATACTTTCACTTTAAGTACAAAGAAACTGACTAAAAAACCTATTATACCTGAGCTATATTTCAGTGAGATCCTAAAATTATGCTGCTTTTAAAACCTTTTTTATCTTTTTAAAACCTTCTCTGTATTTGCGGTCAACTAGGTACAGTGTTGTAAGGAGTTTTTGTACAGGAATGTGTAACCTATTACAACTTAAAGTTCTTGGAACAGAAGTAATCCAGGTAGAAAATGCACAAAGGCATAAATAGGCAGTTATCAAAATAATAAGTGCAAACAGTCAGTAAACATATGGAAAAGTGTTTAACTTTATTAATTAGAGAGGTACGAACAAAAACACAGAGAAATGCCATTTCTGTCTTTTAAAATGGCAATAATTAAAACATTTTATTGCTATAAATTGGTGCCCAGAAAAATATTCTTTTACCAACACTTACACATTTCTGGTATAAATTTAAATCGGTACAGCTTTTCTCAAAAAAATACTAACAGTGTTCTTTCTCTTTGACCCAGTAAATTAAATTAGTAACAGTCATATTTTTGGTCAAGTAAATTAAACTTCAGAAAATTCATTATAAGAAAATAGAGATGTGCACAGATGTATGTACAATAATGGGGATCACATTGGTTTTCTTATGGAGAAAAATTAGAAAACAATCCAAGTTTTCAACAGTAGAGGATTATTTAAATAGATGGTAGTACAACCATAAGATAGACTACTATGCAGTCATTCAAAATAATAACTTTAAAGGAATACTTAATGTATGAGAAAAATTGAATATTTCAACACAGGCTATAAAAGTTTGTAATAGTGTGAGTTCATTGGAAAATTTATTTTGAAGGATTTCTAGCACCTAGATAGAAACAACAGCTGCCTGAATAGTGGGGTTATAGCTGATTTTTATATTAGTTATAGGAGTCTATACTTCCACGTTACTTTTTTTATTTGTAAGTTACAAAAGAAACATGCTCGTTATAAAAATATAAACAATACAGAAATTAGAGTAAAAAGTGAAAGTCCCCACGACTCTCTCAGTCCTGTAGAGAGCTTTGTTTTTTACATCAAGGGTTGAAACTATACATGTTCTAGAATGTGTTTCTCCCTTCACCTTAGAGATCTTTTTGCATGTATTGTTATTTAGAGATGACCCGTAGTACAGATTGCCATAATTTATTTAACCATTCCCCAATGAAGATTGTGTGTGTGTGTGTGTGTGTGTGTGTTTGGGTGTGTTTGGAGCGTGGGAAAACTTGTGAACATGTCACAATATTTCTGTATGTTAGATTCCTAGAAGTGGAATGACTGAGTCTTAGGGTGTGGGCATTTACAATTAAAGATAAACCAAATTTCCTCTCAACAATATACCAAAGATGTTTTTCTCTTATCATGAGATAAAAAAGTGAAAAGACTTCAGGCTGCTGTTGTGGGACATTTGCCCCTAATTCTTCCAGAAGGTGTGGACTCAAAGCTGCTTTCCAAGTCTGTTGGGCTCTCTGAGAAGAATTGTGCCCCTGTTTTGAATCAATACGCTACCATAACTGAGTGGACTTAGCTTGAGTATTCCTGAGTAGAAGCATCTTAATATTCTCTTTCTTCCTCCTAGCTAGGCGGGGCCTGGCCTCACTGTCCAGATTTCTATTTGTCACATGTGGAACTTAAATTCACAGACAGTAACCAATTGCTCTTTTGCATAAGTGGCAGCCTCACTCACCCTGAAGGCCAGAGCAGCCAGCCTGTTCTTGCTGATTCCCAGGTGCCATCTGTGTTAGCACATTCCTTCCCAGCGAGGCTGCCACACTGCGCAGTGCACCCCACCAGGAGAAGAGCTTTACAACTATTTTTGGCACTGTCTCCTGCATGACTTTTAAAGCCCTTTTCCCATTACTAAGATCAGTGAATGTTGATGGTTTATAGGCAAGCCTGGAGTTTCCTGTTGCCTTGGGTAATGTATTTATGATTCATGCTTATGATTTCTTTGCAAGTGCAGGTAAAGACTGTGCTTTAGCTCTAACAAGCTCCACCTGTGTTAGAGATGCAGGTTGGTTGGTCCCGAACCCCTTAAGTAGACAGTTACTTCATAATGAGAGAGAGTGCGAATGTTTCTCACAGCATGGTGGTTGACTCTGTTTTCAGGGAGGGGTTAGATCAGATCCAGATACCTGTGGATTGATTTTCAGAGCCTGTGTGAACTAGCATAGCATCACCTTTCAGGATGCGTCCATTACCCAGTGGATGCCTTTAACAATAGTCCATGACCGTGCTTGTTTCCGTCTGCTCTGTACTTCAGAGGAGTGAGGCTGACGTGAACCCAAAAGAACAGTTAGTTGCTGCCTGAGAATTTAAGTTCTGTTACTTTGACATGTCACCATTTCCCCCCCAATTTTCTGGATTTTTTCTTTCCCAGTGTAGACCCCTGAGAAAGTAGTAAACAGAATTATGTAGAACACACTGTGAACACCAGTATTTACCATTCATCACTAGAATTCTGAATATTAGGGCCCAGCTATAGTAAACTTCCTTTATTATCCTTTCTGTAACACATTTAACAGGATCATTAAAAATACGGAATTTTATTTACCTTGTATCAGGTGTCGAATATTTCTGACTTACCACCTGTGGCCACCCATGTGGGTTGGTAGCCATTTCATCATACTTGTTCTCATTTCAGCCTTCTCATTCTCTTGAGAAAACAGTTGCCGAAACATTAAGCCAATAAACATTTCTACCTTACCTTTTTTGCACCCGTATGGTAAGGCAGCATGGCTTAGAGGAAAGACGTGAGCTCTGTAGCTAGGCAGGTGGTAGAAATCCACATTCTGACACTTAGGAGACATGGGCTTTTGCGTCTGACCCTTGGCTTCCATTTGTAAGCTCACCCTGTGGGGCAATTAAAGGATATTTCTAGGGCCTCAAATAAAGCACCAGGTTCATGCGGGATATTTTTAAAAGTCAGCATCGACTTGGGAAAGATAAGACTTATGGTTACTACTTGAATTTCTCACCATTTTTACATTAGTCTTTCCTGTCAAGAGATTGATTCATAGCTTTAGGTTTGGTGGGAAACATAAAAATTTCAATTCCATACAATGTATATTTTGTTATTAGAGGTTTCATAGAAAAGGTATGCATCTATGCTGGGATTTTTGACCTCTAGTTTCCCCATATTGTATAATTTTGTGGGTATTTTCAGGCAAGTGATTCTCTACAACAATCGAAAAGCCATTACTGGTAGCCCTGTTAACTGTAGAAATTAATGTTTTAGTAATGATGATAGGCAACATTTATTGACTGCTTACAATGTGGCAGGCTCTGTATAGACTAGTTTATCATGATTATCTCATTTAATCCTTATATTAACCCAGTGAGATATGCACTATGCCATTTCAGAAATGGAATGCCGTGGCCCACATGGGTTAAGTGCCTATTAGTGTATCTATTAAATGCCTAAGTCAGGACTTGATCCCAGTGGGACTTTGAACCATACTATATGTTGTTTCCAAAGGCCTTATCCGTTGACTTTGGGAATTGATTAACCATCTCTAAGTGCCCAGCTACCTCTTCCCATCAATGCGTTTTTTTTCTGCAGAGTTCTGTTGATAGTTATTAAATGTTGTTTCAATGAATGGTATTTGGAGCATCGACTGTGCAAAATAGAGACTTTATTATTTCTTGAGTCTTGAGCATGAAAAACCTGTAACATTTTTTCCATTGACTGTTTTAAATGGAAAGTTCATATTCCATTTGTGTCTTATCATAGAAAGTCAACAAACTTCTATTAAGGGTCCACCACATAAAAGCCAGTGGACCCAGGATTAGGGAAGAGTCATGGACAGAAACATTTGACCTGGTTTTAAATGGAAGGAAAGAGGTGTAAATTATAATATCCCTAAAGAAAAGTACAATTGAGCAAGCCTTCAGATGGCTCCTAGAGAATGTTGATTGAACTGAAACCAAAACAAAACCAAAACAATAAAACTACCAAAGGTATTTTAATTTCCCTGAGACTTGGAGTGAGTGAAAGGTTGAATTCAGAAAGCTATTTATTTAATCATGCCTTTTGGTAGAAGATAGACAAAGTATTCCCTTTGCTCCTGGAGTTCCATTAAAATGACAATAATGAAATAGAAGAAAAACAGCAAAGGAACTGGGAGGGACTTTAAGGGACCATGTGATCCCACCTCCTGCCAGAGGGTAACCAAATGGAAGTATGCTGGCTAATGGGACAGAGCAGAAGCCACAAAAGGAGGCTGCGGTGGATATGGCACCTGACTGCAGGAGGTTATCCTGGAGGGACTTGGGGAGCAGAGCCGGGAGGTGCAAAGGACTGAAGTGGGAAGGGAAAATGTTAGTTGAAAGATGATGTGAGGTAGACCATGGAGGGCTGATGGGGAGGGAGCCCTTGACCTGTGCTCTGTCTGCTGTCAGTCCCAAGCTCTTTCCCCTGGGCAAAAATCAAAACCAGAGTACTTTCTTCAAGAACAACCTGGACAAAAATTGGGCTGTTCACGTGAGTGTTGTTAGCCCAAAGTAAAGCAAACCCTCTTCATTTGCACATTTGGGGGAGACCAGCTTACTACCTGCTCGTCCTACATCCAGTTGAAAAGCCTTGACCAGGTACACAGAACTCCAAGTCAGCTTTCCCATTTAGGGGAGGGCATCGGGGAGGGCGGGGGGTGGAGAGGATAAACACCAGCTTCCTCAGATGCTTCATTCAGACCTTCATTCTTCAACAAGAGCGTTACACCCAGGGTGTATCAGACCTCGGGTGAAAGCCAGCAGTGTGCATGAAAACGTGACTGGTAGGAAACTTACCAGCTGCACGGTCATGGTCAGAAGGCCACCCACCCCCGCTTTCTAAATTCTGAGAGAAAATGATTTCGAATGAAGAATTCTGTATCTAGCCAAACCATCAATCAAGTGAATCAGAGGAATAAGGATTGAGAAATGTATCTCCCACGCACACCTTTCTGAATAGGTTACCTGACTGACTTGATGGTGTGTTTAATAGGGATATAAGAAATAGCTAAAACATTCCAGAACTTCAATCAAAACCAGTTTGAGGACAATGGCTATGCAGCATGTTTGAAAAGCAATGGATTCTAATTTTAAAAGTCTTAAAGAAAGGAGTGAATAATGCAGTAGAATAAGAACGTGGAAGGTCTTAGTGGTGGAGGAAAGCATATGTTTCTTGTCCAGTTACCCAAGAAGAAGGGCAGTTAGAAGCTCCAGGAAATACAGAGGGTGCCAAAAATATATATACACATTTTAAGAAAGGAAAACTGTATTAAAATTGTAATATATACCAGTAACAAAAGATGACGACAAGTCACGTTTGACTTCTGCAATGAAAAGAGGTGCTCAAAGTGGTTACCATCAGGGCCGGCCAAGTGGCACGATGGTTACGAACTGGCTTGGGACGCCAGAGGGCCCCAGTTTGGATCCCACATACAAGGGCCAGTGACACTGCCCTCCACAGCTAAGATGCTGAACAACAGCTCAACCTGGAGCTGGGCTGCATGAGTCGCCTGCGACAGCGTAGGCTGCAGCCCCTGTGGCAGTGGGTTGCCATGGGCTACCGTATGTAGCCAGCAGCCAGCGTGAGTGGCCAGCAGCCGCTGTGAGCGGCCGTCCAGAAGCCGGCGACTGATCTGCCACACCTGGGAAGAGC
>NW_017731970.1:902428-938604 GCF_001890085.2 Hipposideros armiger | reverse complement strand
AACAAAAGGACAGCAACTTGTCTGTTCCCCTTCCCCAATTCCCCAGCGCTGTTCCCATCCCCCCAATTCCCCAATAAAAATCTTTAAAAAAATAAAGTGGTTACCATCAGCATAATTTTAATACAGGTTTTTCCTTTCTTAAAATGTATATACTTTTTTTTGGCACCCTCGGTATATAAAAACTATCAGAAAGAACATGGCTTAAATATTTTGTGACTTAAAAAGGGTAGTCTGATCTTGAGCAGCTGGAGGAGGATAAAGAGAATCCATTTCACCTTGAGGCTGAGCACATTCTCCTGCAGGTGACACACGAGCCGTGTCATTGAACTCAGGGAAGGAAGTGTTGCCCTGATATGCTGTTGCGGCCGCTCTGCTGGGCTCAGTATTTACCTAGTTATGAGCTCACCAACACTATTGATTTGCAGCTTTCTGAAAAAGAACCTATAGGCAGAGTACAGAAGGATTAATTACGGCTACAAAACAGAATGTAAATATTATCGACCAAAAGACCAAAGCCAAAGTAGTAATGAATAGCTGTCTCTGGGAGTGAGACGGGAAAGGGTGGAGGGACTTTTACTTTTCATCCTTTCTAGTCATTTGTATATATTACTTAATTAAAAAAAATAACTGACCCTCAGAGAGTTCTGGATTTAGAAACAAAATCTCTTAGTTCAGGTGCCCAGTTTCAGGGCCTCCTCTGTTAACAGTGGGCAAGTCACATAGCCTCCGCAAAGCCTGTGTCCTCACGCATAATGATTCCAGCTACCCTGTGAGCCACACACCATTGTCAGGAGGATTCAGCTGGATAATATATGTGCAAGCTCTTTGTAAACTGCTCAGAACCAAACAAATGTTTGCTCTGCTTTATATTACTGTCAACTGTGTACTTTATTAGAGGGTGGGTATGTCTGTGTTATACTTGAGAAAGTTCGTATCATTTGAGTCACTTAAGTGATTTCAAATGGTCACAAGGAGGAGGAAGGACTAAATTTTCTAGCATCTCCCAATAAACTTTAATTAAAAAAATCTTTTTTCCTAGCATCTACTCCTTGGCCCACCCTGTTCTTAGTGCTTGACATGGAATGTGGTGTTGCTCCGATTTTCCCAGGAGATCCCTGATGCGAGGAGGAAGGACTGTAGGTCTCGGGGGCTGCTGGTAGAAAAAAGATGTGACCCTTACGTTCTACTCTATAGTATGCCTTGTTTGTCGTAATTTAACAGAATTTAACGTTGCTGTTTAGTCCAGTTCACCAGAAGATGCCCCTTTCCTCTGTGGTTTCACATTCCCTCTGCTGACCACTGGGGTTGATGGTAGGGGTGGGTGTCTCCCAATTTGTAAAACATTTGACTGATATTTGGATGACCGTAAGTAATGCTCAGAACATTATGACATAGGTAATAAGAATTTTGCTCAACTAAGTTTCAAAGCGATGCAGCAATTTGCCCAAGGTCACCTAGCGGGTAAGTAAAGGAACTGCATTTCACCCAAAGTTGGTTGGACCTCAAAGCACTTGCTTTTGCTCAGCCCTGCCTTTAGAGGCAGAAACCTAAATTAGCCTTTTCTAGGGTTCTTTTTTATGTGCGTGGAAAACTGAATGCAAACATTGACTTTCTCCTAGTTTTGGTCCTTATTCACTGACGGTTTTGTCTCTGTTTTCAGCCAAAGCTCCAAACAAACCTATTCAGGTAGTTTATGTGCCCTCACATCTGTTTCACATGCTATTTGAGTTGTTCAAGGTAAGTGGAATTGAGCAACATGGAAAGAAGTCTTTATTTTAAATTACTTTGATTCAGGGCATAATGGATTCATTAGATTAGCATAAGAAAAAGGTTTTGCATAGCCATTTAAAAAATTCTAGTTCTGATATCCTGTGGGCTTTATAATTTGTACACTGTGAAATGAAAAATTGTGGTGTACAGTATAGTTTGTGTGAATATTAGTACATATTGATTTTGAACCTTAATTGTCCCTTAGTGATTTTATGTAAAATCCATACTGTTTTTTGCTTCAGTTATGAGATTAGAGATGCTTTTTAATTTTCAAACTGGGCAAAGGCTTTATTGCTGGTAGCCAGATCAAAATAAAAACATGTTTATGCATAGTTAGGCCTGTGAACATTAAGTATTGGTGTATTAGCAGTTATTCTAGTCCTGAAAGCTACTGTAACCCTTTTACATATTTGAGACAATTCAGAAGATCTGACAGAGGCAGAGGAGATAGGTGTGGAAGAGCTGGACCAAGAAGGACTACCCCCCCAAAAAAGAATCTTTAGACTCTTTACAGCTTAAGCTGTTGCTTTTGTTAGCCAGTAGCGAATGGCATTTCCAATAGCAAGATTACAGGCACAAGGCGTTTGAGCTCAAATTTCATTTCTTCCAATGTGTGAAACCCTAAATTGAACACCTGAAAATCAGTTATGCTGATTTGCTTCCCCAAATTATACTGTTACTGATGTAACACTTGAAGGCTGAGATGGGCATTCAATTGTGAACTTCTCTTCAACAGCTGTGGCTCTTTCAGAATTTCTTTTTAACTGACATTTCTTCCACTTTTCTTCAGCCAAATGATTAATTTTTGTGGGAAGCATGAATCCCCTGAGGTTTTCTGCCTTCTTTAGAGGAAAGGTGCTCCGTCAATGCAGACTGATAAATAGAGTTTAAAGCGCCTCAGTGAGGCTCTGCAGCCTCATTCCGTGTAATGAAAACATTCCTCTTGGGTGAAAGTTGAATAATTTAAATACCCTACAGCGAAGCCAAAAGAATAAAAGGAAGGAAAGGAAAACAGATGTTTAGTCTGGTAGATGGGACTAAAACTAGATGAAAAACAAAATAAAGCATCAGGAAGTTTTTTCATGGTTTAAACACTCATTCAGCTAAGTTCTTTAGAGGGAGAAAATGCCATGTACATACAACGAATATTTGCCCCCCAGAAGAACTGTGTATAAGTAATCTTGTGCTCATTTCTTTTTTTTTTAAATTATGGTTTATGAGTCAGCGGTATGCTAAAAAACAAGGTCTTATTATTTCAGAATTCAATGAGAGCAACAGTTGAACTCTATGAAGATAAAAAACAGGCCTACCCGGCTGTTAAAACCCTTGTTACTCTGGGTAAAGAAGACTTGTCCATTAAGGTAACTGCTTTATTTACATGTATACTTTCATTATTAGTTACTTTAATAGTATCTAGACATTGAGGAATCAGAGGGAAGGGAAGAAAACTGATATTTATTGAGTGTCCTATTTGTAAGTACTGTATTAGATTCTTGGCTTAAATTACCTCATTTAGACTTCAAAAAAATAAAAATAAACTTCATTACTACCCCGTTTTCCAGGGAGCTAAGCAAGGTCTCAAACCCAAGCCTGTGGGGTCCCACGACACTCCTCTGCCTCCTTTTATTACACTGTTCACAAAGGAACCATATTTCATTAGGGGCTCAAAGCCCTTGTATGTTTTAGAGTAATCTGGTATGGATTTTATTTAATGAACTTGTTGCTTCCTACTAAATATAGAGTGAGGAGGACTTCTTATTATTCTTCCTCCCCTCCTTTTATACATTACAGATCAGTGACCTAGGTGGTGGCGTCCCCCTTCGAAAAATAGATCGCCTTTTTAACTACATGTATTCAACCGCGCCTAGACCAAGCCTGGAGCCTTCAAGGGCTGCTCCTCTGGTAAGCACCTTAAACTGCTGCTTAAGGAAAGACCATTTCTGTGAGCAGGGACTCCAGCAGAGCTGAGCACCAGCCTCGTTGAATGGAATGTTTCCTGAATGGTTTTGGAGGAGGGAGAATTTTGTGCCACTGCTACTTTCTTTGTGAATCCTTTGGACTTGGATTTCTTTTCTAATTTGTGTCTAAGAAACACTGAGAGCTCAGTGCCTCACTCCCAAATACAGAGAAAAGGAAAAGCATTGCCCTGTGGTTAAGACTGCTACGGGAGCACCATTCACTGCCTGGCGGGTGAGCAAAGGAACAGTGCAGCGTATGTGGCTGCAGGGTGGGCCTGGGCACTTTGGCACTGCATACCCTAGAGGGCCAAATCACCGCAGGCCTTTGAGCTTCCCTGCCAAATGTGTTTATATCATTAAAACGTTAAATTATGAACACATTCAATTTTTTATATTAAATGACATAAGCAGGAACATATAGGTGGTGGTTGCATTTTCAGAGCCCTTTCTGTCTCACTCTGGAAACAGCCTTCAGCCCTATTAAGGCAGTGAGAAAAGTTTCTGGTTACCATGGCAGCATTTAGATCCTGGTAGGGCCATACTTTCTTCCCCTGCTGAGTGTTTCTAATTGACAAACAACAGTTGAACCCTTTGTCATTAAACACAGCAATATATCTCTCAGTCTACAAAATGGTTCAAGGTATACATTAAGTTTCATTTTCAAGACCTACCTGACTGATAAGCACATAAGAAAGATTTTATTTTATTTGTATGAAAAAAAATCCAACACTTTTCATTTATTAGAGACAGAGTTTGTTAGCATGTTGAAAACAGAAAGGAAGTCACATACCTCATTTGAGAAAATTCATGAAAGATCATTTTTGAAAGGCATTGCCTTAACCAGGGTCTGGTACCTACTTAAATAAATGTCAAAAGGAAGAAGAAAAAAACACTACAAGTATATCTAGAGCCTTTCCCAGTTGTTTGAAAGGAATATGGATCATGTATTCCAGGTCTCAAAATAGCATTTGGGGTATAACTGTTATATCATAGTTGTTTGTTAACGAAAGTGAGCAATTGAAGTAAGAGACCTTAAAATTGTGTGTTCAACCATCCAATTTATAGATGAGAAAATAAGCTTAGTACCTTGCCCAAGGTCATTGAGCTCATTACGGAACAGCTAGCTAGCACTGGCTATGTCTTCGTTCTTTCCAGTGTACCATATGGCCTGTCCTTTTGAAAAAATGCTTCCACTAGCGTCTCTCCCAGTTAGTAAACTGCCCTTGGCTTTGAAGTGGGCACGTGGATGTGTACTGCTATAATAGAAAATATAATTTCCTCACCAAACACCTTACTGTATTACAGTTCTGTGCCTTGACACATGCATTTCTTTTTCAGAAATGTCCTCCTAGCCAACTCCTATTGATCCTTTGACACCCTGGGAAAACTTACCCGAACCTCACCAAATCTGAGTTAGAGGCTCCTCCTGTGCGTTCCGCAGGACTCTGGGCTTACCTGTCTCCTCACACTTAGTACTGCATCGGGCTTAGGTGTGCTTGGCTGTTCCTTGGTAGACCTGACAGCAGGTTCTGGGCCTTTCTCGAATGGAGGAGGCCAGTTTTCTTGGCCTCTTCCTGGAGTGTGCTGGTCTCTTTACTGTGGTGATCTCAGACACTGTTAGGGGTATCTTGTCTTTGCTTGCCCATATTCTGCCAGTCATAACACCCTTAAATGACAGGGTACACTCTGTCACACCCAGCCCTTTGAGTTAGGCCCTATCCTGAGGAAGGAATCTAGGAAAGATGGTAGAAAAGGGTAGTAATTCGTGTAACTTGGTAAAATGGCTGCACTGTAGTAGCCACAATAATAATTTCCATTTCTGTAGTTTTACTATGTCTTAGGCACTGTGCTAAGACTTTACACTTATTCTATCATTTAATCCTATAGCAGCTCTGAGGTAAGCTTTTGTTATATTTTCTGATGAGAAAAAAGTCTCAGAGAGGTTGAGTAAATTGCTCAGAGTTGCACAGAAAGTGGATTTCAATTTAGGTCTATCTGAGCCTAAAGCCCGTGTAACTGCCACTCTATGGTGCATCACCCTGCCTCCTCCTTCGTAAACCTTGGTGGTGGATTTAGTCAGAGGGGCCAAAGCTTGTGGTAAAGCATCTTCCCTTTTACTCCAGCGTTACTGAAATTAGTCTCCTTTGTTCTTACTCCTGTCAATACCTGAGACCTTTTTTGCCCCCCAACAACCTTTTGCTGACAGGGTTCTATGATATCGACATTTAGGCATACACTGGAATTGTTTTCTTGTCTCTAAAAATATATGGACTACCATATATCCCAAATCTTGTAGCATTTCCGGAAACCTAGGAAGTAGCCTCTCAGGAAATTTTCTTTTCAATGCATTATTGGCCTTGGTACTGGTAGATTTGCATTCCTGTGCTATTCAATTTAATTTTCACTTCACAGAGCAAGGGAATCTGATCATGGAATTTTGGAATGGTTTCGTTTTGTTGCCAGTTCAAATTCCACTTGATTTTGGGATTCGCTTTAAAAATGCTAAAAAAATGTGCTTTAAAGGGCTAAGAAAGCATTAGTCAAAATTGGGAGTATTTCTATTATTTTCCAAACATGTGAGAAGTGTTTTTGTAGAATGAAAATAGATTGTTTGCCATAGATGAGTATATACATGATTGTAAAGGTTGAATCAATCATTTATTTGCTTTAAATCTGAATCAAAAATTTATTTTAATCTTCTGAATGATTCTCATGCCATTTGTGCCTGTCTCACTGTATTCATTTTCTTTCCTCCATAGGCTGGATTTGGTTATGGCTTGCCAATTTCTCGTCTGTATGCTAGATATTTTCAAGGTGATCTAAAACTGTATTCTATGGAAGGAGTGGGTACAGATGCTGTCATTTATTTGAAGGTACTCATTTTATTTCTGTTAGTATGAAGGCATCTACTCTTTAAAACTATAAGTTCTAATAACTAATAGGTAATAGCACCATATATCATCTATCATCTCATATTCAGCTCAGATTTGCTTCAGTTTTATGTGAAAATCCACTCTTGATTTTGTGCTCAGATATAGCAAAATATGAAATGAAATGTGGAGATATAAAAAGTAAAATATTGATTTTTTAAAACCATAATTCTAAATTGTGCTTTTTAAAAAAAACTGCATATCTCTTGAAAGGACTAATATAAAAGGAGACGGAGTATCATAAATGGGAGTCTCTTAGTCTTTTGCTATAAAAACTTGCTGGCTTTCCCAAAGTTACAAGAATTCAGTAATCATAATATGGTTATATAAAAGGCTGATCTAATACCAAAGTTCTCTGTAACACGAGTTTTCTCATTCACGGGTGGGGTCAGACTTTTATGGATATTTAAACTCTAGAAATTTGGAGTATTTTTTGAATAGGTGATATGGGCACATCGTGCACAATTTTAAAGCGACAAAAGGGAAAAGTAAGTCTCTCCCACCACTGGCCCTGAACCACCCTGTTCTCTTTCCCAGAGTAGCCACAGGCACCAGTTGCTTGTGGATCCTCCTAGAGTTGGTTCTGTACTGACAAACATATGGGAAAAACCTATTTTTTTCCCACACAAACGATTATTTCAGCACTTTGATTTTTCTTTTAAATTTCCAATATACATTGAAGATTTTCCATATCCGTTCATGTAGAACTGGCCCATTCTTTTCACAGCTACATAGTGTGTTATATGTTAATATACATGTAAGGTGTTACACCATAACCAGTTATTTGGAGTGTTTATCTTAAATGCCAGTGGATCGAAATGGTGTGATAGTTGATAATCACTTTATGAGTTTATGTTTATAAATCTAGTATGTATGAAACTTTATTTCTTTCTGGGCCATTTGGGAGAGCAGTTGCCCAGTGAACAATAGTGCTTGGTCTAAGACCATATTGTCAAAAGTATTTCAAAGCAGTATTAACTGAATTAAAATGATTTTTGTCCTGGTCATGTGTACGTCAGTACTGGCTTTGAATGAGTGAATGTTTGTATTCCTTTCAAAAAGCTTTCATTTCATCCTGGCCAGTCTAAGTAAACTACAAAAATGTAATTTTAACATAATTCCAAAATATGTATTAAGGTTTCTAATGTTTTAAATAGTAAAATTTGCTTTAGTACTTTATGTGAGATGAATGACGATGCTGTGGCCCTCTGGTGTATATTTTTCCATTAGGCACTTTCAAGTGAATCATTCGAGAGACTTCCAGTTTTCAATAAGTCAGCATGGCGCCATTACAAGACCACACCTGAAGCCGACGATTGGAGTAACCCTAGCAGCGAGCCCAGGGACACTTCAAAATACAAGGCAAAACAGTAATGTGCCGCATTGCTTTATAGTCTAAAGTGTCTGATTTTCCCCCAGAATGTACCAGCCAGACAATTGATACTTCTAGCCAAATCTCTTTGTGGTTTTATCACTGGAAAAGCATAGTAATCCCTAAAGAAATATTGGAGTAGCTTCCTCACCCCAGATAGGAAGAAGAGCAAGAATCGGGTAGCCAGAGTAGCCGTTCAAATAGCGGTCCTGCTGTTCTAGGAGTCCTTGCAACTGTGGAGATATTAACAGCAGTGAGCGTAGTTTATCTTGCCATGAGTTATAAGTTATTTTAAAAGTAATTCAGTCGGCAATTTGTCATCATCCATAGAGACTGACAGAAAAAAATTGAGAGAAATTCTGTGTGTTCAAACTGAAAAAAATAAAGAAGTTAAAATGATCAGTCAAGATAAAGAAAATGTGATATATCCACACTGTGGAATATTATTCACCCTTTAAAAGAAATGAAGTTCTGACACATGCTATAATATGGATGAACCTGAAGTTATTATGTGAAATGAAATAAGCCAGATCCAAAAGGACAAATACTGTATGATCCCACTTACATGAGGTACCTAGAGCAGTCAAATTCATAGAAGTGGAAAGTAGAATGGTGGGTGCTAGGTGTTGGGGAAGGGGCAGTTGTTGTTTTAATGGGGAGAGAGTTTCAGTTGGAGAAGATGAGGAAGTTCTGGAGATTGATTGCACAGCAATGTGAATGCATTTAAAGCTACTTAAAAGTAATCTTTTTTTTTTTACCATCTTAACCAAATGGTAAATTTTATGTGTAGTTCACTACAAAAAAAAATTTTTTTTAAAGATTTTTATTGGGGAACTGGGGGGATGGGAACAGTGCTAGGGAATTGGGGGAAGGGGAACAGACAAGTTGCTGTCCTTTTGTTCTTCAGTCTAGTTGTGGAGGACGTTGCTTTACTGGCCCAAATTGGCACCATCATTGTGCTATTCCCGGGCGAGGCAGATCAGTTGCCGGCTTCTGGACGGCCGCTCACTGTGGCTGCTGGCCGCTCACGCTGGCTGCTGGCCACACACGGTAGCCCATGTCAACCCACTGCCACAGGGGCTGCAGCCTACGCCGTCGCCGGCGACTCACAGCAGCCCAGCTCCAGGTTGAGCTGTTGTTCAGCATCTTAGCTGTAGAGGGCAGTGTCACTGGCCCTCTTATGTGGGATCCGAACCGGGGCCCTCTGGTGTGCCAAGCCAGCTCTTAACCAACTTGCCACTCGGCCGGCCCGAAAATGATGAGTTTTTAAAATATCATTCCTTTGACAATTATTAGCTGGCATTCTCCTATAAAGTTCTTCTTATCAGCTAAGGCCATTTAGGTACCTTTTGAAGTACAGTTCCTCCTGGCAAGGCAGGAGAAGCGTTTAAATCTTTCCCTTTAATTACCCATTTTCGAGGCAAGAAGTTCAGTTAAAAGCCACCTTAAATAGTGACAAATAATGAGTTTCTGGCTTTCTCTGTTTTGAGCATTATTATGGATCTTATAAGTTTTTATTGCTTTGCTATGTTTCAGTCAGTACTTAACATACATACATATGCATAACATATTTAATATGTATATATTAAAGTATACACATCTTAAGTTATGGCTTGACCAATTTTTACATCTATATTTCCAGCACCCGAAAAGGCCCCTTTCTAATCAAACTCTTCTCACTCCGCCTCCCCACCATGTAACCATTATTCTGACTGTATTACCTGTCACTATATCTGACTCTGTCACTTCTTGAATCTACAACAAAAGGAACATACAGTGTGTATTCTTTTTGTGTCTGGCTTTCTGCGAGGTTCATCCATGCTATTGCACATAACAGCCATCTTTGTGATGCTTAAATTGGCACACCTTTGGCCAGTGGGATCTATTTTAAGCAGGATCCTCTGTGTTCCGTTGATAAACCCCAATCAACTTTGAAAAGTTCCTTGCCTTCTGGCCCAAGATAGTATACTAGGCTCATCTTATACCTTGCCTGCCTCAGTCCTAGAATCAACTATTTTCCTCAAGGATTCCCGCTTGCTTGTAATGGGTGTTAGAGACCATAATCTAGAAGTTAGGAGTGTAAATGTGCCTTTTCTAGGCTCCTTTTCTGGACAGAGCTAGTGTGTGTGTGTGTGTGTGTGTGTGTGTGTGTGTGTATGTGTGTATATATATATATATATATCTCATAAGTTCATATTGATATGTTTATTCAAATTTAGCATTGCAGTATTTCTCTTGAATATATTTTAATTGTATATATTTCTTCTTACCCTGAGAACCTTTTCTTAACATAATGCAAACAGAAAGGTATTTGTGTGCAAATGCAGTTTATATAGCTTTATAATTATGTACCATGATAGTAGCATTGGTCTTTTCTGATAAACGATATAGAGGGTATCTATACTAATGTATTATTTTTTCTGTGGAACTGTTGTGATGGACCTGTGTGCAATATTCCTGGACTGGTCACTCATCTCAAATGATGACATTTAGAGGAATTTGTTTTGTGCACGTGAGTGCAAGTATGCACACACACATACACACACACACCCCATCTCCAGCCAAGATTAAATCACCTTGAAACACCTGGATCAATTTCCCTTTTGGTCTGTATGTAAGTCAAGAAGCATGTTGGGCATCAATGTGACCAATTAATTCAAACAGTTGCTCCGATGGGGAGTTGTTTGGGTAGTACAGAAGCAGTTTTTAGACAAAATAAGGTCCATTTGAGTTGTAAAAAGATAGCTCTAACTGAATATTGTTTTAAAGGCAAGTTTTAAAATAAATAGTTTAGCAGGTTGTATACTAATTAAGTATGAGTATTAATTTCTAATATATTGTTAGACAAATATATTTTAGCAGAAAGCAATTTTTAAAATTCTAAAATGGTTAGCCTAATGATTAAAGTGGTCAAATTATGCAACTAGGATAATTGGTGTTGATCTTGGCAAAGTATTTAGTGGGTATGGTAAATTCACTAGGGAGATGAGAAATCATAAGAAATTTTATTCTCTAATTAGATTTTTAACAAGTTTTATTGAGATATAATTTACAAACAACAAAATTCACCCTTTGAAAGTGTACAATTCAGTGGTTTTTAGTATATTCACAGGGTTGTGTGGCCCGCACCACTATCTAATTTTAGAACATTTTCATCACCCCAGAAAGAAGCCCTGTACCCATTAGCCATCATTCCTCATTTCTAATTAGGTTTTTAACTGAGAATAAAGAACTGTTTGAAAGTATATATAAGTAATTAAATGGTAATTCTTTTTCTGTAATAACCAGAGAATAATTCATAGATAAGGCAAGGGTGTTTGAATTATCACTATAACTAAACGCTTTGAGTAAGTCTCGGTTACATAGAGAAGGTTGTACTCATAAGCTCACTATGGATATTCTCGTTATTTTCTTTGTAGAGACAAGATCAAGACTAATAGAACTTTCTAGAGAACTGAATGCTTTGGTCCTCTCTGTGAAGAAAGCTCGTCTTCCGCAAGTCAACCAGAAAGAGCTCCTTTCCTCCATCAACTCTGAGCGTGGCACCGTAGTTATTCCAGTGCTTGAAATGTGTATTGTCTCTGTACCACCTGGACCTTTCACAGAGAAACCTCCCTGTAGCTACTTCAGCTCTCTCACTAAAGTAGTAACTTGAATAATTGTTCATAGTATGTTGCTGTGATTTGGTTGGCGCCTGTCATAAGAGAGCACAGAGCCTCATTAGTGCTCTTGTGTCCTCATACCTCTCTCATTATCATAGAGTCGAGTGTCTACAGTGTCCTCAGGATTCTAAGCTCCCTCCCCATTGCAGATACAGCAGATCTCTACTGTTGCACTTTGTGACCAAATGCCATATTTGTCCCAAACCTGACTAAGGCCTGGGAATCTGGAAGCTGAAGACATCAGCTGAGCGTGTCTTGATAATTGAGTCCCAGGGCCCTCCCTCTCTCATATGCGTCCCTCCTTACTCTCTAATTGAGACATTTACCTTCTTCCATCTGATCGATCGTATTCTCATTGTGAGGGGTGGGTACTTGCACAGTAGATCTTACTCTTTGATGTGTTGGTTTTATTTTAAAATTCATTTGTATAGTTCCATTCTGTTGACTAAAGCATTCAAAAAGTTGTCTTGGAATTTTTCACTTAACTGCTTAGTCTCAAAGATCTTAAGTGAAAAACTACCTTCCGGTCACTTATCAAATTTGTAAAGAGTGGAAAGTGGAGTTTTTATGCTTATGTAAACATTTTACTAATGTAATACTGTACCTTTGTCATATTCTATTCCTTTGTACTTTTCTAAGGCATTGGAAATCCTCGTGTGATATACTTCACTAGTTGGAAAATAGACTATCGAAGGGAAAAGTGCTTTCTGGTTTCTTCTGGAAAACGCCCTAGGTCTTCTTCATTTTCATTTTCATGAATGTTAGCCAGTTTTGGAATTGCAGATCTGATTTTCACAATCCTTGCCTTTTTGCTGCAAGTTGGAGTTGGCAGAGGAATTATGGTGAGGAAAGAGGAGCCATTGTTTTTACCCTGGGAAATGGAAGCTGTCCGACAGTCCTCATTATAACCTGCAACTTCTGCAGCTCCACAGGGTGTGTTTGTCTTCGCTGTAATTTTTCATATATATCACCTACTTTGACTTCTGTCCTCTTCTAACTTCCATATCAATGTTCCCATCCAATTCTTAAGTATTGAGTGCATTGATTTAAGGATTATAACTTGTAAAGTATTCTTCCTCCTCGAGTCATCCACTAGTATCAGTGCAGCCGTCCCTACTGCTGTCACAGTGGGGAGTTTTCCCTGGGAGGAGTGGTGCCCTGACCAGCCAAGTGTGGCTTGATGGCAGCTCTGTTTCTCTTAGTTCCACTGAATCTGATTTTCTTTGATTTCAGTGTGTGGTAGTTCCCTTCATCTTTACAAAGAGCTCATCTCGTCTATCCTTAGAAGGATCTCATCAGAGAACTCATATCATCAGTCAGGTAAAAGAAAGGCCAATGTACTTTCAAGGTAGGGGTGATAAAATGGTCCATATGGAGACTGAGTCAGTGTCTTGGGGACAGGGCTGTCCCCTAAGATTATTTCCTTGCAGTGTAAAAGATGTAAAAATAATGGCTCTTTACATATAAAGATCCTGGCTTCCTTCTAAACATTAGATAATATATGAGAATCTTCTAGGTCTCCATTTCCAACCATACCCCTTTACACTTCCAAGTATGATACACTGTAGGGCAATGAAAGCAGATTCCCGAGTGTTTCCTCCTGCCTTGTTCTGGAGAAGTTTCACCGTGTGGATGAGGACTGCCGACTGATCGTTATGCCCTCACAGCAAGCTCCGTGCAAAGATTGGAGATGGGAAATACGGTGTGGGAAAATCCTCTCACCTTCCTCCCTTTATGGGTCCTTTTCCCAAAGGAAAGATTTCTTTCAGTGTTTTAGTGACTTCGTAGGCAGTCCATTACTAATATACTTTCTGCTATACTCATATCCATCTGACCATGGTGCAGTCTTGCCTCCTCTTTGTTTTCTGCATTGAGAATTTAACTTTGCTCCCAAAGCAACCATGAAAGAGTTCAAGAACACCTGGCATTCTCAGTTTTGTGGCCCCAAGTATGCATTTCTTCCTTTTTGTCGGCTCTACATGATTCTCTGAATTTAGGCGCCTCCTTCTGGCTGTTTGATGGGTTTGTCTCTAAGTAAATGGTCCCATTTCTGCATATAAGTTGTAATATAAATAGACATTGAGCCCTTTTCAGTAAAATTAATGTAGTTCTCCCAGTTCTTTTGTGTTTGCTTTTCATTGACTTGATTCTATTTTAAGTAATCTGGAGACTGTCTACTATTTGGAAAAGTGCCTGGCACATAGTAGGTGCTTAATAAATATTACTTGCATCAAAGAATGAAAATTGAGAGGCATTTACCTTTCATGGTAGGCAGCATCTTTCCAAGTTCTTAAACTTGTCTTTGTTTCCAAATTAAAAATCATTCCAGTCAGGGGCTGTAGAAGTACTGAATTTCCTTTTTATAGTGCTAAGTGATGACTTAAAATGTAGAGAAACGAAAGGAAGGAAGTTGGGATGGATCCACAGGAGCCTTCTGATCCTTTCTTTGTCTCTGAATATTTTATGACTCCTTAATAGAGTGGGTTCTTTCCATCCCACCCAAGTGACATGATATTATAGCCTTGCTTATAGATTCCAAAGAACTTTCACATACAGCATCCCATTTGAGCCTTACCATGCCGTGAGGTGGACCATGCAGGTACTATCTGTTTTCATCTGAGTCCCAAAGTAGTGCATGGTTTGCCAAGGCAGCATGGTAAGTGACTAGAAGAACCAAAGTGGGTAGTTGGGTCTTGTTGCTCCTAGGCCTGTGCTCTCAACAATGCACCAGGAATCAGCATTATCTCTTTTGAGGAATTTCTTGGGTATAGCAACAGCCCTCAGGGGTAAGATATAAATCACAATTTTTCTATAGTGCAAGAGAATTCCATTCAGGAGAGGTTATCCTTTGTGTGTTTTCATTTTGGCATGGTTAATTAGAGGAGATAATTGAACGGATTTGGCAACTTTTACCCAGGAAGACAGGCAACTTAAAGTGTATAGCTGTAGGTAATTACTGGAGTTATTTAGACTTAATTCTATGTTTGAATGAACTCAGTGCTCATTGCCAGCCCTTTCGTACAAAGACCCCACATTCGAGAGTTGATGCTTTTATCTTTTGCTAGACCGGGTTACAGCTTCAGTTGGATTTTCTTGCATATTTACAAATGCACCTCTGTTGCAGTTCCTTATGTTCAGTAACTTGGCTGGCTCTCAGATTCTTGGGTCACATCCTTTGTCCCTCAATTGTTTGCACACCTCACTTTATTATTTTCTAGTGTCTGGTGGTGCTGAGAGGGCTGAGTCCAGGCAGATCTTTCTTCCTCTTTGGTAGATGACCTGCTTGTTTGCCCTGGATACTTGAGATTTCTTGTTTATCCTTGAATTCAGTAACTTCATTTCGAGTGTATCTCAGAGTTAACAGTTGTCTGTTGGCTTTTTCTGGTTTGCCATGAACATTAGATATTGACATTTGGACCTTACCACATTTCTTATCAGTTTATTTGTTCTCTTCTTTGACAGTTTGTCCCGGTATTGGCTCTCTCTTATCTGCCCTTTACATTTGTCTGTCTTTCGATCGCTGTCATCTCCTTGTCTTTCTTCCTGCTGTGTGATTTCTTTCTCATCTCTACCCTTCCATGTCACTGGCTCCGTTTTCCATAGTGTTGATCCTCAGCCTTGATGCTTGCAATGTGGCTTTCATTTCTGTTACACCTTTAGTTTTTTTATCTGTTTCTTCCTTAGCTCTGCCAGCTTTTTTCTCTCATCATATTGTCCTCTTTGGCTCCTTATTTCATTTCTTTGGAAGCTGAACTATATTGTCTATATTTTCATGGTTTTCTGAAATCTGTTTGTCTTCTGCTTCTTTCATTGCTTTTCTTCTGTGCTGTTTTACTCTTTTATTGTTGTACAAGTATCACGATAGCCTTTTCTGCTTATTATTTGTCTTTGCATGGGACCAGTTCTGTTTGTCCAAGAGGAGTACAGATCCTCCTCGACCCCACCTTTTTCAGCTGAGCAGCATTTGAATGATCACCTTCACGCTTGAACTGTAAGGCTGATCTTGATGGATTATAATGGTGAGGCTGCTTGGTTTTTCGTTCTCCTCTCTGGGTATGGTGGAATAAGGAATGAAGCAGAGCCTCCTTGGGAAAGGCTGTCTCTGAGTGCCTTCCATGGACACTGTGGAATCTCTGCCCCGGGGCATCCGGGTCCCATTGGCAGAGGGCGATTCCCCCTGACTTTCCTTATGTCCCCTAGATGTCGTGCTAGCCGGAGTGTGGTGGGCTCGTACTTCTGCTCTGCTGAATTATATGTCCAGCAGGTCCTCGAATAATGTCATTTTGTTCAACGTCGTTTCGTTATAGTGTTGATGAGAGGCTGTAGGAACCTAACTTGTTTATATCAATTAGCCTATGGTAAAATTGGTTTTGAAGTCAAAGAAACTATTGCTGACATTGAGGACGTACTGTAGTCAGCATTTGTATGATCGGCTCCTGGATGGCTGTGTGTGTCTCCTCTGTACACAAATAGTGCGCCTGAGATCTCAACCTCCCGTCTTAGCTTTGCTTCTAGAAATGGGCCCACAGAGTGTGCACTCAGCCTCTCCCGACTGCCACCTGTCCTCGTTTCTCCAAGTTAAGGAGAAATGGTTGGTAGGGTCCTTTGGTTTGGAACGCTCTCATGAATAGCCAGCAACTGTGGCCTGCGTGGCAAATGCAAGAATCCTCCTTTCATTAGTCCCCAGTTTTGCTGTATCTGTGAGACACTCCCCTGGAGTCCTCGGTATGGGGTGGTGAGTTTTACTAGTTTCATTATAGACAGCTTCTCTTTCAGTTTTTGGATGCGGTGTGTACCGAAGGGCAGGGGCACTTACATAAACTTGCATTTATTCTACCATCTTCCCAGTGGCCCAGGTGCTTCAACATTAACTTTGAAGATAATGTCCTTCATAATCATAATCTATGTTAGTAAACAGAAGGACCCAATATTGCTAGCAGGAAAGAACTATTAATAACTTGATCAATACAGGACTTGTTTATTGTTCTATGTGGAAAGATAACTTTTAACTCAGGTTTTCATTCCATCGATTCGAGATATCAGTACCTACTGGTTTGAAAGTAAGAGGCATGTGACATTTTAATGAACGTAAGAAGTTATCAGCCACTGACAATTATTTATTAGTTAATTAAACATGATAGGATATTTCAAACTAGTACATTATCAGAGTTACCAGGAGAAGCATAAACAGTTTTTTATTAACAGGCTCCATCAAGCTGCCCCACTGAGGGTGGTAACCCTTGTGAGAGCTTTACTCTGAGACAGGTTTTCTCACCTGTCTTTTCAATCAACCCATTTAAAAATCTGGTTCATCAAGAAATAGAGAAGAGTTAAGTCCCCATCAGGATTATTTCTGTTGCTCATGTACACTGAGGTGGCTTGTAGGTCTGAGGCCTGTAGAAGCACACAAGGTCATGTTTTGAAAGTGTGCTGACAGGTGGATCACGGGTTGGGGGTTTTCTTTGGCCTGTTTGTAGGATTAAAGCCCCCTTTCCTCAGTGGCCCATGTATTCCTGGGCAGACTTTTCTCAACTTCAGGCCTAGCATAATGATCAAGGGGCATGAATGACCCCCCCGGCTCTGTACGCCACTCTGTGCAGTGCCTTCCGCTAACATCCCATTCGTTGCCCTGGTTCAGTCCTGGTATGAAATGGAGAATTGAATACGCGCTCACATGTAAGGGATGAAGGACGTGCAAGTGGTAGACAGGAGTCGTGTCAAGGAAAACCATGTTCATTCCTCCATTTAAATAATAGTATATGTGGTGTGCTAAAAACTGCTAAGTGCTGGGCATGTGGCCGTGAGCAAGGCAGATGGGAGTCCTTGCCTCGTGGCGCTCACCTTGTAGTAGGGGAGACAGATGAGACACAGAACAGGGGAAGCTTCTAGTTCACTAGGGAGAAAAGTAAAAGCAGGATACAGGAGGTTGAGGGGCGGGGGGCACCTACCCTGTAAATGTTTTCATCATGGACAGGTGGTTCCGTACATGAGGAGTGGTGATTCCCGAGTTCTTTCATCTTTGTATCTCTTCACCTAAATTTGGAGCCTGTCTTCCATGCCCGGTTCTGTGCATGGCTCTGCAGCTTCAGGTAGACAAAGTAGACAGCCCATTGCATCTTGTCTCGCTGACCAATAGGAAACCGTTGTCAGGTGAGAGGAGCCAGCTTTTACAATCAAATGTCATTGAATGGCGTGGACTGCTGGTTCCTCATAAGAAATGCAATTACAGCGGGTTCCAGATGTGTCTTTTGGGGACTTCAGAAATTATTACTGAAATAAAAACTTCCCACTCACAGCAGCATGCGAATGATGATGCTGGAGTTAAAATAGCTGCTTGTCACTTCCAAACTGCTGTTAGAGGTGGAGGGAAGGATTATCCAAGAAGGCTTCCCTCTCAAGCCCACAGGTTGGCATTAGCCGTGTTCATCCCTCAAAAATGAAGAAAATAAAATGACAACAATACTATGATCATAGAATCCTTGAGACACCTTTGTTTCTGCCTTCCACCTGTCTCTAAAACAGGGACATGAATTGCCCATGATCCCAGTGACAGGATCAGTGCCACCGAGACACGAGCTTCTACTTGTGTTGTGACACAGGTGGCTTTCTATGGCAGTCCTGGGGGGAACAGCAAAGCCGCAGTGGAGACTTCCAGTTCTCTGACACCTGCCTGTCTGGTCCCCTGCAGAGGGTAGAGCTGAGTGACAGACAGAGACAGGATGCTAGGATGTGTTTAATTATTCCCATTGGTAAAGCCAACTTGTCACCCTTTAAATGGACTTATTTGCATTTAAATGAAAGCACCTTAGGGCATCACTGCTGGAAGTCCCCAAACAAATGTCTGATATAGTTTAGTGCCTGCATTAAAAGAAAGGCCACCCCTTTCTTGCATTAACATCCTCCCAGTGTTAATAAATCCTTAGCGGCATTTGACTTCCTGACTCTTGAACTCTGCAACTCTGACTCTGCGTCCTCCTTCCTCAGGCGACTCTGCAGGGGCAGTGCACTTCCTGATTTGAAGTGGTGACTTGCGTGGAGTCTGCATAGATCTTGAAAATCTTAAGTATCAGAGCTTGATGTGTGGAGCCCCATGGTCCAGTTTGGACTATTGGGAATAATTTTGGGGGGGATCTTTTTTTTTAATGTTAGAGACTTGAGTGGTAGATTTGTGGAAATACTGGATCCAGGAAGCATACAGTTGAAAAGAGTATGAATTTAACCTGAAAATTTTTCTCTGTTCTAGAAATCTCTCCCTGACATTCGGATTAATCAAGCATAATTAAATGTAGTTAGATTTTTGTCAGATTGTAGCTCAAAATAATATTCTTCTTTAGAGATGCTAATATATTCTGTAGAAATTTTATTAAGCACTTTAGTTAAAAGCAAACACCAAGGAGAACAAAATCAGCCTCAGGAAGGTTAATTACTAAAAAAACACAAAGTATAGTAGATTATGTAAAAAATCATTTAAATTTTGAATACCGTGGCTTGAGCTTTAATTTACATAGAGAGGTATTTTGGATTTTTTTTCACATATTTTCCAAAAGTACAGAATTGCAGTTGCATTCTTTAAAAGTTCTAATCATTTTAGGATTCCATTAAGTTTGCTTAATTTTTACATGTTATAGTTTCCAAAAGTGAAGAATTACAGTTGTATTTCTTAAATTGCACCTAATTATTTTAGGATTCCACTAAGTTTGGTTTCAATTGTAAGAACTGTGTTTTTATTTCTGTATCTTTAAATAAGTGATCTTTTAAGAGACGTAGTAGGAGAGAGAATGTATGTAAAAGAGAATGTATGTGAAAGCATCCCGCCGTGCCTGGCCTTTCAATAAATGAAATGAAATTTTTAAAGAAAGGTAAAACCTAAGAGTTTAGATTATAATGAGAAATCTTTTTATTTTAGCAATTTCTTTAAAGGGAGAAGTAAAGAGATCAAATTGATTTTATATGTTATATTTTTTTGTACTCAAAGAATTACATGTTCACTGCCCTTGCATGTCTCAGGGAATAGCCTTTGATAAGAATCCCCGTGGAAATTTTTGAAACTCTGTCATGATGGGTTCAGATTTGATAGTTCTTGTCTAAATTTCTAGAGCTAGAGTTTCAAAACTATTGTCATCTCAGGAACACAAGATTACCCAAGAAACTTGAGCCTCGCCCTTATCACCACTCAGATTTTAAGTGCTTTAGGCTTTTTCATGATAAATGACACCCAAATGTGCTTTGTATACAAAGATCTCTTTCTCACGCTTATCTGAGATTTTCATAGAGAGAAAAACCCCACAGTTTGATTTTCTTTGGTAATTTTGCTTCTTGGCTTTTCAGTGAGGATTCTGTTTTCCATTGGAATTGAATCTTTTTGGGATAATAAAATTTCACTTACAAGAACACTCTATTAAATAATTCTAACTTTTGCCAACCTAAAAGTGGTCTACTAATTTGAATTCTGTGCATACCTTTTGCAAATGGGCTAAAATGGCACAAATGTCAGCGATCATATATACTCTAAGCAATATGTTTGCCCTACAGTTAGCAAAGGAATGTCTAACTCTGGCACTTATGACTGGTTTAACAGCTCTTCAATTCATCTTTGCCTTCCAAATTGGTTGAAAATGGCAAACTTAGAATGGAATACATATTAATAACAGAACTACTTAGTCTTTTAAATGTTCTTACCTTGAGATTCTTTTTGACAGAAAATGAAAAGAATCTTACCATTCAGTTGTAACTCTTTCAGCTCTTCATATATGCTAGGCATTAAAAAGGCCATTACAAAAGTTTAATCTGACTGGAAGTCAAAGTCATTCGCCATTTAGCCATGCTAAATGTAGTGTGACAAGCAGAGTTTGCCAAAACAGGTAGGATGTGTATAAAATGTTATATTGTTGTTTATAATATATCATGACACCCCTTTCTTATAAATTCCATTTTCTTTTTGTCATTTGAACTTTTATAACCATGGGAAACCTCAATCAGTATTTTAAAAGGCACCATATTTACATTTAGATCTGGTTTATGCCTTTATCTAGAAAACTGCTGAGGTTACTATCCCGCATGTTTAATTAGAACAAATGTTTTAGAATAATTACAGCAAAAGCCTATAATGATAGGGATCTGAAACCACTGGAGACTGCCTGCCATTGAAGAGGGACCAGGCTGAATGGCAGGCCTCGCAGCCTCACTTGCCAAGTGCTGGCAGGAAGCAGATTTTGCCTCACTGTTGTAACCAGCCTAAAAGGTAAAATAGAAGGGGCTTGCCAAGGTCCTGTATCTGCTCCCCATTTCTCTAGCTGCCTGTGTAACTCAATGGGGAAAACATCACATAAAGTTCTTTAGTTTCTTCTCACTTTTAAAAGTTCCTGTTACAGCTGGCATGTGAATTTGACCAACAAATTGTTTGTATACTTAAAATTCTTTTTTTAGACTAGACCAAACTCAATGTATCTTGACTCTGAGTAGATAGCCAAGGCAATGTTTACCTAGAAAATATTAAGTATTGAGTACTGAAAAAATGTAAGTTGACTATTCAGTGTTGGAAGAATCGAGTTAGATTGCCTCCGCCTCTGTTTCTGTTATGTTCGTTGTGACCATTACGCTCTCTTCTCATGCTGCGCCGCACTAGAATTGATTAAAAAACAGAGTTGTGCTTGAGTCCATTCTGCACAACATGACACAGGTTTCAGAAGAACGGAACATATCACTTGAGCATTCTTGCGAACCCTAATCTCTGCCGAGTTCTTGGTGTTACAGTCATCTGAGGTGGTAATTTCTGCTTCAGGCTTCTATACACATCATGCCATGTGTGCTCTGAGTTCACATCCTCACAAAAGTATACAAGTGCTGGCAACTTAAATATTTCCCAGATTTAAAATACAAGTTGTGAACACTTAAATGCTTGAACCAAATAAGAAGATTCAACACAGAGTAAAATATACCATTGTGAACATACCTAATGCTGTGTTTAAAGTTACTTGCTTGGCCAATTTTTCATTGTAATTCAACTTGTAAAAGCAGTGTCTAAACTGGGAATGATAGCTGATTTGACAAGAATATTTACTTCTATATGAAATACAATGTTCATCACAATGTTTGTACCCATAAGTCCAAATCTGACCTGGTTCGCTTTGTGCACCTGTCAGCATAGTTACAGTGATAAATGTACGTGAGTGTCCAGTGTTCATGAACTGTCTTGGTGGTGGAGTGAAGTCCGGCCCCATTGTGCTCTGTGCTATTCTGTGGCCTGTCTGGCACACACAGTCATGAGTGAAGGATGACATTGGTTTGCGGTAACTTGTTGCTCCACGTTCTGTGGAGAAAATTGTTCTGTTGTTGTGACTGTTGGAAAAACATGACCAGAGACGTGTGCGGCTCAAATAATGTTCCCCCATAAGTTGCAGAGCCATCTGTGGTGTGTGTCATAGCCAAACTAGTCCAGGAGCATGTGGACAATTCTGTACCACAATAATCAAACAATAAAATGGTAGTTGTGATTCACTGTGCTTCCGTGTGGTTTTTTCCTGAGCTCTGGTCAGTCGTCTCATCCCTTTCACCTGTAAGCATTGCCTTCTACTAGCTCGGTTTCTGAAATTCAATACATGAACAGCACCAAGCACCTTTGTAAGTTGCTGGGAATGGACAAAGACTGCTTGAATTCTTAAGATCGATTGAAGGAAAAATAGCTTATTTGGATTCTTTGTAGTAGCAGGGATCACGGAGCTCACCTTTTGCGGAGAACATCCTATTGGCAAAATAAAGGAGCTGCTTAACAGTAAGCTGTTATAGTGGTATTTTTTTTTTAAAGGCCATTTTTTTTTTAAGATTTTTGTTGGGGAATTGGGGGAAGGGGAACAGACAAGTTGCTGTCTTTTTGTTCTTCAGTCTAGTTGTGGAGGACGTTGCTTCACTGGCCCAAGTTGGCACCATCATTGCGCTCTTCCCGGGCGAGGCAGATCAGTCGCCAGCTTCTGGACGGCCGCTCACAGCGGCTGCTGGCCGCTCACGCTGGCTGCTGGCTACACACGGTAGCCCATGGCAACCCACTGCAACAGGGGCTGCAGCCTACGCCGTCGCCGGCGACTCATGGCAGCCCAGCTCCAGGTTGAGCTGTTGTTCAGCATCTTAGCTATAGAGGGCAGTGTCACTGGCCCTCATATGTGGGATCCGAACCGGGGCCCTCTGGCATCCCAAGCCAGTTCTTAACCATTGCACCACTTGGCCGGCCCTATAGTGGTATTTTTTGGAATATGGTTCATAGATGGGAGAAAGGGGACCATATAATGTCCAGGCCAGGGCACCTTTGACAGTGAGCATTTTCTGATGTAAACAGGCGTAAACCACACTGCCCCGGGCAAATTGGGTTTGACTAGCCATGACTACCTGCACCAGAATTATCTGTAATGCTGGTTACATGCGGAGTCCTGGGCTCTGCCTCAGCTCTACTGATTCCAATTCTCAGGGGTGGAGGCCTAGGAATCTGTATTTTAACAAATGCCCTAGGAGAATTCTTCAAACAGTGTTAAGTTGTAAACTGCTATATGGAATATGCAGAAAATAACTGGAAATGTTCAACTAAAGGGCTATTGGTTCCATGATCTATTCTGAGGAACTGGTGCAACTCTGCCACCTGTGCCTGCAAAGACATTTGGCTGCAGGTATGTACTTCCTGAATAACTAAGAGATGTAGTCTTCATGTTATTTTCCGATGTGTTATTCTTGTTATTCTTTTACTAAGCATTCAATGGTGAATGGGTCTTTTCTTAAATTTCAGTGCCACATAACGGCTATCTTGTGCATTTATCACTAAAAAACCAAACTTGGAGGGAATTTGAGGCAAGAAACTTGGGTTTGAATAATTCTTGGGGAGCGTTCATGTCAGCAACCCAGCATGTTTGCCTTGGTTCTGCTACCAGCTACCTGTTAGCTGCACCTTCATTTCCTTGTTGATAAAATGAGGGAGTTCGACTACGTGGTTCCCACGTGCTTTCCAGGTCTGATGTTTTATGGCACTCTTTAAAATCTAAAATGGCAAGCAATTACTAATCAGCTGCTTTCAAGTTGTGATATATTTGGCCTAAAGAATACAAAACCAGTGATTCTTGAAAGTAACAGTGGTTTTAGTTAGAATTTTAAAATTATCCATCTGTATTTTACCAAGAGCCAGCCACTGTACTAACACGTCATTTACTACTGGAGAACAGTATTTTTGGAGCAGCCACTCCTGACCTGTTTTGAAATTCATAAAGTAACTATGGTTTAGACTCACAGAGAGACCCTCCAACTCTAGAGTGTAAGGTTGCGTAAAGCTGCCGCAGAACATTTCACTTTAGTATATGTCTTTATTTCCTTGGCCCTCATTTCAGATTCTTTCCAGTGACTTGATAATGCATGTTTACAGATGATTATCTGCTGATATTTTCAGATATTTGCCTCATAATTACATAGAAATATATTCTTGGATCACAGTAATAAATCATAAGGCGTCGTGTAGGAGGGGCAGGAAGGGTTTGTGTAGACCACCATTTACCACCACTAGAACCCTGTGCTGATGAGAATGTTTCCTAGCGGTGCTGTCGAGTATGGCTGCCACTAGCCACCTGAACACTTAAAATGCGGCCACTTTAACTGAGGAACTGAATTTTTAATTTCATTTGTGTTCATTTAAATAGTCATCTGTGGCTAGTGGCCGTCATATTGGAAAGTGTAGCTATATACAGCCATTACATGCTATGGAAGCTTTTTTTTTTAAATTAACATTGAGCGCCCATTTTCACCAGTATTTGATTTAGCTGGGTCCTTAACAGTACCCTTGTCATTTCTAAATGTTGGTCTTAAATGAATCCTTTGCCCTCTGCCCATTGATGACACCTTCATCAACATAATAGTCTGTCTTGGGATAAGAACATAGCAGAATGATATTTAGACCTTTTCCTGTCATAGCGGCATGGCAGATCAATTCTTATCTTTGCAGTAAAAGGCATTGATTGTCAACCTCTTTGAATCCAGTTCTCTCAGAGGCTCACTTTGCTCTGTGAGTTAAAATATTACCTACAGCCCAGAGGGTCTCAAACTGGCCACATCAGAATCTCCCAAGTCCTGGGGTCCATTTCAGATCCATTCCATCAGACTGTCTCTGGGCAGTATTCTTTTTGAAAGAGTCCCCTAGGAGCTTGTATTGTGTGACAGGGTTGAAAACCACTGATTAAAGTCCAAACTACAGACCAGCCTCCGAGAACAGTTAGAATGCTAGCGGTAGCAAAGCCTGTTTCCCTGGCACAGAGCAGGCCTAGGATCCTTGCTATTTTATTGCCATTCTGTTTAACAGATAATTGGAAAATTCTTGAAAGAGAGAAAAGGCTTTGATTTGGATCAGGGGCAACTAAGCAGCCTCGCTGTTTCCTTTTGTGCAAGAAACTCTAAGCTAAGCTAATGCTACTCGTATTCGCTGGCATTCCCTGTCCAAACAGAATTTGCCAGTCCTCAAACATGCTAATGGTTTGGTTTCAGCAACAGTGATGGATGCAGCAGCTTTCCACAGTTCCTTATAACTGCTTAATATAATAGTGTAATTATTTCTGACGTTAGAGATGATTGTTGTCACCTTAGCACAATAATTGAAACAGAACTTCCATATGAAACTCTTTCCTAGGCCTTCAATTGGTAACGAAACAACAGTTTATGAGGGCAAATAATGCCCCATTGTTCAGGTGAGAGAGGCCTGTCAGCCACCCTGCAATAAAAAATCTAGGGTAAGATCTTGAATGCCCATCTCATCCATAAAACCGCTCTGTCAAATGGCAGAGTGCCCCACAGCTGTTAAGGTCTTCAAGGAAAGTGTTGGCTGACGCCTTATGATTTTGGTAGCTCGCCCAGGGTCTTACTGTTCACGGGCCTCACTCGGGCACGATATCGTCAGGCTCCCCCATTTAGCATTCTCAGCGTGGTTCCTGGTAAATAGCAGAGCTACTTTTAAAACTTGACTTTTCCGATTTTCCCCCAGTCTGAGGAAGAATTGGCAGTCTTTGCATTTTAGTAAGTTAAAGCAGCCCACCCCAAAGCGATGAAGGAAGTAATGTGAAATTAGCAAGTTAGGAAAATCCTCAAACTCTGTTTTGCAGAATCAGAAACATGGACTGTTCATCAAGAGTTCAGTCAAGTCCAAGGTCACGAGAGGCCCAAGCGGAGAGTCAAGCTACTGAACTGAAATTGGGGTGAGAGGCAGGAATTGTGTCCTCTTTATTCTTTGTATCACCAGCACCTAGTAGCTCACTCACATGTTTATTGAATACTTAAGACAGGAATGTTTGATGATAGACCTTAAGTTAAAATGCAGATCAAGGACCGCAATGGGAAAAGAAGTTACTTTAGTTCTTTTTTTTTTTTTTTTTTTTTTTTTTTTTTTTTTTAGCTGAGCAGTTGGCAGCTCAGCGGCTGCTCAGCTCGGGCCGGGCATGCGAACTGCTGTTGCTCAGAGCTTGCGCTCTTGAGCGAGCTCTTAACCAACTGAGCCACTCGGCCAGCCCTTGAAAAGAAGCTACTTTAGAAAGAAGCATGGAGTACCTTGATACTGGGTAGCTGGAAGAAAGACCCGACTTCAGCTGGCTGTGGTCAACATCCAAGGAGCAAAACAAAAACAAAATAAAAACAAAACAAAAATGGGGGAAGAATAGGTAGGAAACAGATTCTGCCCGATAGTCAGAAACTATATTCTTGGTTTTGTTTCAGCAGTAACAAGTCCAATGATCAAAGACTTCAGTTAGTGACCCTTCACTTCTTGTCTTCTTGGAAGAGCCAACTATGAATTGGAGGATATGTACAGAGAACGGGCAGGGGAGCTCTTAAACTTCCTTCTCCGCCAGCCATGGTTCTGTGTTGATGAGTTGAGAACCCAACACTTCCTGTCCTCATGGACCCATTAACATGTTCATTTGGGTCAGACATCTCCCATTATGCCTATTCCATGCTTCTCTTGTTGACGTTAAGACTCGAGAGAAACATTTAAGTAGGTTCATCACAAGCAGATGTAGGAATGTTTAAAAGAGGAACATAAATCTGTCTATCTGCATGAGACTTACTGTTCCTCAACTCTTTCAGGACCTGGAAAAAGGCTCAAGGGTTTATGACTACTGTGTTCAGTCATCTCATGGTAGACAGAGTAATGCCTGCCCCCGCAACCCAAATATGTCCACATCCTAATTCTCAGAACCTGGGAATATGTTGTATTACATGGCAAGAAGTAATGTTGCTGATGAAATTAAAATAGGAAGATTTTTCTGAATTATCCAGGTGGGCCCAATGTAATTACAAGGGTCATTATAAATAGAGGAGAGAGACAGAAGGAGTGTCAGAGTGATGTGATGTGAGAAAGACTGAGCGGGCCATTACTGGCTTTGAAGATGGAAGGGGTGGCCATGAGCCAAGGAATGCAGACAACCTCTAGAAGCTGGAAAAGGCAAGAAGACGGATTCTCCCCTAGAGCCCCCAGATGGGAGCGTAGCCCTGCTTACACCTTAATTTTAGCCCAGCAAGATCCATTTTGGACTTTTGGCCTCCAGAACTGTAAAATAATAAGTCTGTGTTGTTTTAAGCCACTAAATTTGTTACAGCAATTGGAAACTAATACACACCTATTCAATTTCTTTCATCTATTTAATCCCTGGGTACCAGATAGGAAACAAATACAAAAAGAATCAATGACCCAGTTGTGTTAAAGTTGATTTGTGGTCAGACTAGTAAATGGTATCTTACTAACATCTGTCCCGTGGAACATGATTACCAGACAAGAAGACTGGTTATCTCCTCAAGCTATGTAATGAGTCATGTCCTGCCATGTGCATGGGAGAAGATGACAGGTTTTTTTTTGAACTTGGAAATTTTAAAGTGACAAGTTCATTTGCAAGTATAATAAGATGAAGAGGTTCCCATGGAAAGGGTACAGTATCCCGGCTCTTTCAGGTATGGATTCATTAATTCTTTGAAAAGGGAAGGTTATATATCAAATATTTTAGTTGCATCTAATCCTTCCATCAGATCTCTGATTTTATGAAGAGTAGAGTAACCTTGTAGATCAATTCCTTTCCCTGCCCCCTAAGAAAGATAATGAAAGTAAGAAGAATAAAAATTGCGAGTGAGAGACAATACCAGCCAACCCTACTCTGGATAGTCTCCTCAAGTTTTGCACATTTGGTCAACTGCAGCTGAGATTCAGCTAATGTGGTGTTTTTTTTAGAATATAAATTTTGGCAGTGCAGAAGGGCCTAAAAGATCAATTAGCACCTACAGATATTTATGCTTTTAATATTTTCAGGTTTTGCTGGTTATTGATTTTTACTTGATGGTTTCTTAAAGAATTTGATTCCAGGGTATACTTGGGTGCTTAGAACTGTCACACTTTGTCTGAAAAGCATCTCGTGGCTTTTATCTAAACACGTGGCAGTGTTTTAATCTAATAGCTCCTGTTTAATATCCAGAGAAGTCACTTAAATATTCAACTCCAAGCTAATGAGAACTCCAAAATAAGAGGACCATGTGTGTAAACATTTTTGATAGTGTACCTTTTTATCCCAGGGGTTGTTTATTAACAAAGGCTACTTCTCTTTGGGGCAAATATCAGAGTTCTTAAGCATGAGTTTTGTTATGCCTTAGCACTGATTGTTTTCCCCATGAAAATATTTCTGCAGTATCATGGAAGTCAAGAAGAAACATGTAACTGTTACTCTAAATACAACCTGTCAAGAATGTGTTTGATCTGTGTGGCAAAGCCAAGTAATATGGTCTATGAATAACAGGTGTTCTGTTTTTAAATGAATTCCCTTGCTGACTACAGGCCTGGCTTTATTCTTCTAGTCTGGGCTAATGTTAGAACTGGTGTCATTTCAAAGAGCTAAACCTCACCAGGTGGAGCTTTAATAGAGGCTCCTAAATTCAGTAGCGGAGGGCATGAGAGCATTTCTCAGAACTTCGGCATCTGCCTTAATTGTTGACATTTGAGATCCCAATTTAGCGCCTCCACCCCCATCTATCAGCTTCCAGCTGATCAAAGGAGCTTTTCCTCAAAGATGGAAAAGTGGTCGAAATGGCCACTCCTCCACATTCATTCCCGGTGAAAAGCATTCGTCAGGTGTAAGAAAAGCGAGTGGAGCCTGCGATCCCATAGCCGCAGAGTGAAACGGGGGGCCACCAATGCTGGCAGTTGTGGAGACCCCAGGGGCCTCCTCTCCAGCTTCCACTCAGACAGGTAAGCACTTTCTCATGGTCACTCAGTGACATCACAGTTGGAGAAGCTTAGGGACAATGCAGACTGCCTCATAAATGTAGAGACCTGTACAGGCAAGGGAGACCTCAGAAACCATTTTCTCCAACCCCTCATTCTACAAAACCAGCCACCAATACCAGAGAAGGTAAGCGGTTTGGCCAACGTCACAAAGCAAGTTAGCCGGGGAGCCTACAACTCTGGATCCTGACTGGGCTCCCCAGGGGAACTCCCCTCCGGGCAGCTCTGTTCCCAACTAGCTTTTAAGTCAGGTGTGGGCCCTTTGGCAATTCCAAGACTCTGCCCCATGTCACACAGTGCAGAGTCCCATCCTTAAGGGACACAGCTGAGCAGGGCCGGCACAGCTGCCAGAAAACATATTTTTCCATGTTGAGCACACGTTTAAGAAACACAACCAGCAAAAGTGCAATTCTGCATCTTTTATTTATAAACAGGTTGGGAATGCTGTGTTCCGTTTGGGAGCAGGAGTGGGTTTGGAGCTGGGAGGGTGGGGGCAGGGATGAGGGCTGATTCCAGTAGTTTGCGTTATTCAGCACCAGAACAATTGCTTGGGCATAAGGTCGTGCTTTCACCCAGACGAGTTGTCATCTTATATGTACAGCATAGTCTTAAGTGTGTATGCTCTGCTTATGGCTTTGTCCCGGAACACATTTCAGTGACACAACAAAAAACTAAAGTCTAGAGAGAAGTAGAAGTTGCAAATGCCTCATGAGCTTATTCTCTTTTTAAAAAATTTGATGGTCAAGACTAGTGCCGAACAGATGCCCGAGGCACAGGAACGTCTCTGCTCCATTTGGGCTCATCTGACTCTGTTGAGTCTGTACCGTCATGGCGCACCTTGCCCTGGGGTACGGCTGCATGCTGAAATAAGGCCTGAAGATGGAGAGAAAACAAATCCGGCTCTTCCTGTCCCTCCCTTCAGGGACGGACTGACAGTAACGAGAGCCTAAGGCGTGGAGCAAGATTGAATCCCGCAGCTGTCTCTTCCCCCGCAGAGCAGGTCAGAAGGCAGACTTCAGTATCAGGGGCACTCTTCTTGCAGTTGGTTCCCTTTCCCTTTGTAAGGTCCTGGCACACGGGAGCTGGCTTCCCACAAACGGGCCATTCAGTGTGACAATGACATTACAAGTCCCCCATGGTTTTAGCTGGTGGAAGGGTGAACATTTGATTTCAGGGTCCCCGGGAGGAGAGGGTGGCAGCTGATGGAGAAGTGCTGAAATAGGGAAGCTAGGGGACGGAGGACCCACATCCACATGGGTACCCAGACTTTGGGTGTCTGTGAAAGGAAGTCTGCCTTCTTCACTTGTTAGGGCATGCGTGACACTTGAAAGGGAACGGAGAGTGACCACTCCCACTCTCACCCTCCTTCAGCCCCGTTTTTGCCCACCCTCATTGAACCTGCCTCCTTCCACAACCATAAGTGGTGTCCTCTCATCTTCAGTCTGAAGCTTCCGTCCCTTTCTAGGACAAAAGAATCTTTCCTTGCTTTTTGTCATTTCTGCTGACCTCCCCAAGCCTGCATCACACTTTCCATATCTCTCACTGCAGCCTTCACTCACTCTTGGCCATTACTGTTGACTGGCCGGCCCAAACAGAGCAACCCCATCTCTTGGGATTGGGGGTGGGGGGTGCTGAAAGAAACTGATGGCCAGGAAGCATCAAAAGTTGGGCTGCAGAACCCCCCCATTCCTTCTCAGAAGTCTTGTAGCCTTAGGAGGGTGGGGAAGTATTGTTAGAGGTGGGGTGGGGGGGACATAGGGTGAAATTTAGGACCTGCTTGTGGGTTGTTTTGGCCCATCTGTGGACTATCCCAGGCATTGGTCATTTTCCCTAATTGGCAGCTATGATGGCACTGAATCTGAGACGCATAAGTGGCACCTGTCAATATGGTGTACAGGGCCTACAAATGTATAATCAGCCTGATACATCAACTGCATGCTATTTGCTCTAGGGCAGGATTCAGGTGAAAGTGGATCTATCTGCTCTGGGCCATGGAGTAAGCACATAAAAGGCCTTTTCTCTCTCTCCGGGCACCCCTTTTCTCCTTGTTCTCACCACTTTGCCTTGCCCATCTGGTCTCATCCTTTCATTGCTTACAAGTGTCACCCAATAAGTGCCCAGTTTGCCCTAGGTGCATGATGGAAGAGAGAGACCAAATGGGCACAATGGAGGAAAGGGGCCTTGCTCTCTCTACAGAGCAATGCTCTAGGCCTTGACTGCAAAAGGTTTTCTTCTCACATGCCATGTTCCTGCCAGCTGTGTCCTGCACGAGTGCTCCGCAGAGTTCTGGAGGAAGTGCCAGGAACAAGGGGGTTCCAAGCCAGCTTAGCCTCATGGTTTTGCTTCCCAATGAACACCACTCATCTCCAGGTGGGCAGAGAGGTAGTTTGACCCCAACACAAGGGGGAAAGACATGCCACCTTCTTTTACTGGTTGCCCCACTTGTCACCCAGAAGGCTGGTCCCCAAGGCCTCTGAAAAGGGGTGTTTCTGTCACAAGAGATGCTGTGCTCTGCCCACAAGTTGCTGGTTCGGGCCTCTGCTCAGTTAGGCCCCAGCTCTGTCTCTGGATTTCCTGGGACAGCCAGGCCATGCCTCTTCTACCCAAGCGTGTGGTTATACACCTTGAATCTACCTGCTCACTTCCTACCTGTGATGAGGGGATGGTAACTTCAAACAACTCAGGAATGCTTATGGTCTGCATCCCATGTGGCAAACCTAGGGCCGGGATAACTACACTCCTTAGACCATTCAGATGCTGAGCGCAGAGCTCAGGTTCCCTTAGTGCTCTGTGAAACTCTTCAGAGCCTCCCTTCACCCAAAAATATGATGAGAGGCCACGAGGGCAACATACTAATTTCCTGGTTGGCACAAGCCTTCCTATAGGAATTCAGGATGAGCGTTTCACAAAGTTCCCAAGTCACAAGGGAACCAGGTAGTCCTTGAGACCAAGGATTTCAGCAGGGTTATTAGGGTGAGAGCAGGAGTATATTGTAAAATTCCACCACCGTATTTTCATATTGCATATGGTCTATACCCTGGATGGCATGTTTGGAGCATACATAGAAAAGAAAACGTGCAGGTAGCACCCCCTATTGGTATACTATGTGGTTTGGTACATCCAACTTTGACTTGAGGTCTAGGAGACTGTTAACTGGTCAGAAATGGGGAAAGCCATTCCATGATAGCATCCTTTAAGGAGAAGCTTCAGAAGATATTTACCATCTGCTAAACTTGGAGCCAAAGCAAAGCAGCTCCTCTTTTCTGTCTTTATATGGGATGTTTTGCTTTGTTGCATTTCCCACAGATTAAGGTAATTTGGGGAAAACAATGGAGTCAAACCACTGATGAAAAAGTACAACCAGGAGCACATTAGGCCTTATGGGATGCTCTCCTTGACAAAACTGTTGTTTGAATAAGAAGTCAAGGGTCATACTAGATGACCTTTTATCTTATCTGGCCTAAAGCAAGGCTGTCTATGTGCCATGTTTTTGGGACTGGAAAGAATTGATGCATTGCAACATCAGGTCTCAGTGGCTAAACTGAGAAGGTCGGAATTTGCCTCTAACTCAAACTATTTTTATTGGAAACAGCTTTGGCAGAGCTTGGGTGGCAGGAGGCAACGTGCAGGGCCCTTAGGAGCTGGAAGTAGCAGGTTGAGGGAACAGCCGCTTCCATAGGTGGTGTACTTGGTGGGGGTAGGTGTAAGGACCAAAGCAGAAGACACCCCACTTGGTGCAAGTCTTCGAGGGGTGCTCTGTGTCTTTCCTTAGCAAGGTTAAAGTAGAGTGCTTCTAGAAGATGCTAAGAAGGTTTGTATAGGTTGTCTGGCTAGAAACCTCCATGCAGAGCCCAAGTCTTGGGCTGAGTGGAGATGGAGGGAGAGCTGGTCCCAAGGCCTCCCCTTCGCAGAGCTCAGGGTCTCCCTGCTGAGCTGCAGCTCCTGCGACTGTCACCCTTCAGCCACCACCCAGGCATCCCCAGTGATCCCACCTTCCTCCCCAGCCTGTGTGGTGCGGCCCTTGTTGTCTGCCAGCTGCCTTTACTTCTCATCCTCATCCCCCTCACTCAGGCTGCTGATGGAGGCTGAGGCTGCTTTGGGCGAGGAGGGGGGTGAGGTTTTGATTGGGAGCCATGCAAAGGTGGGCGACGGGGAGCGGGAAGGGGACCGGCTCCTGGTGGGGCTGCTCACAGGGCTCTGCTTCGGGGACAAGGCCTGCAGCATCCGGCTACTCCTCTCCTGGAACATCTGCTTCTACAGAGAAATGGGAGAGAACGGATCTGTTAATGGGCCATCTGAGATGGCGGCGAAGCAGGACAGAGAGCCACCCCCACCCCGAGCACTTGTGCCCACAGACACAGACTTGTACTACAGCCCATGCTGTCCAAGACACACTGGGGAGGAGCTGAGTGCAACTCAGGTGCTGTGAGATATCCACACATGACGGTACCATCACTGCTGGTACTTGGCACCCTTTCCTTCGTGCCCTCTTTTCCTCTATCTACAAAATGTATGTCTGTTATTCGCCAGGCAAATAGTTAATGTCCTGGGAACTGGAAGGGTAGCAGGAAACCAAACAAAAATCCCTCTCCTCATGGATATAAGGAGGAACCACGCAATAAAGACAAGGAACAAAATATGTGGTATGTCAGGTGGAACAATAAAAAGAGACGGGGTGTGGGCCCGGGGACAGATGTGCTGTAATTGTAAATAGGGTGTGCAGGGAAGGCTGCACTGAGCAGGCGCTCTTTGAGCAAAGAGCTGAAAGAGATGGGGGAGGGGACCACGTGAATGGAAATGAGGGGGGGGAGCACATTTCAGAGGAGAAGCCCAAGAAAGGAGCATACAGTTCATGTCCAAGGAGTAGCAAGGGGGCCGTGGTGGCCGGAGTGGAGTCACCTGGGTGAGGAGGGGCATGTGGGGTCTTGGTGGCCATGTGAGAATTTTCACCTTCACTTGGGACAGTTCCTTTACCTCTGAGGTTCTGGCAGCTGTGCAAGGACGGGGGCAGTGAGGACAGCTGAGAGGCCACTGCAATAACAATCTAAGACTGATGGTGCCCTGGATGTTTTTTTCCATAGTTTTTATTAAGGTCTAATTTACTTAAAACTTTTTAGTGTACAGTTCTGTGAGTGTTGACAAATGCCTACAATTGTGTGATTACCACCACAAATTATAGGAATGTCCCATCAGCTGCCCAGTTCCCTCAGGACCCTTTCTAGTCACCCCTCCCTCAGGCCCTGGCAGCAGATATGGTTTCTAGCCCCACCGTTTTGCCTTTTCCAGAATGTCATTTAAAGGAAATCATGCAGTATGTGGTCTGGCTACATTTGGAGGGCAGAGCCAACAGGACTCGCTGACAGATGGGATGTGGGGTGTGTGAGGAGGAAGAGGAATTGAGTGACTCCAGTTTCTGGCCTGTGAAACTGGAAAGCCGGCCATGCCATTTCCTGGTGTGTGTGTGTGGGGGACTGTGGGGGTGGAGGAGGTTTGGGTGGTAAGATGGATTTCCAGTCTGAGACCTCAGGTGACTGTTGCTTGGTGCTTTCAGAACCAAGCCCTTCCCTGACACTGCCCTTCCACCTTCTGGGGGATCCCAGTCCTGGCCCCGAGCCCCTGGGCACCAGGCCTCCCAGAGCTGCCAGCCAATCAGACCTTGTGCTGTTTGCCTGCAGCACAGCAACACACCCCCACCCCGCCCCCCCGCCAGACACACACACACTATTCCACCCACTTCTGAGTGCCCTGCCTATGCTGCCGGGGCTCTCTGCTCTCATTTCTCTCCATTGCTCATCGCTGAGACTCAGCGCCCCAGCTCTGTCCAGTCTTTTGACCCTAAACTGACCCCGAGAGCCAATTCTCCTATTAGTCATTTTAGACTTTGTTGTTCGAGTTATTCATTTTATAAAGCACTACCGAACCCGCTGGGGACCAGGTGCTATACAGGAGGTGGTCATGTCCGAGCTGGGGCTTCAGTGATGCACAGGAAGAGGGATGTAGGTGGGGAAGGAACCTGTGGGCTATGGAGGGCTCTTGTCCAGGAGAGGGAGCTAAGTAGAGAGTACTAGTATACTTGGCGTGACCAGAGCCCCCAGCACCTGTTGGGTGGCAGTAGCCTGAGGCTGGAGTACCAGAAGGAGGCTGGATTTTTTCCCTCCAAAGGCTCCTGGAAGATTCGAATCAAGGGAGGGGTATGACCAGATGGGTGTTTGAGGAATATCTTTGGGTGTGAGCATAAAAGCAAGGAAAGAAACCATAAAGGAAAAAAAAATTGGTGTTTGGCTATGTAAAAATTTCTGTACCTCAAAAAAGCCACCATGAAATAGGTAAAAAGCAAAAGAAAAAAATGGGATTCTTTTTGCAGCATTTAACTACAAATTATGGATCTTAGTATATAAACAAAGCTTAAAAATTAAAAAGAATGTAAAAAAACCTTCATAGAAAAATGAGCATATGGCATATACAGTCAATTTACAAAAGACTTAAAAATGAGCCATAGAAAATGTTCGGCATTACTAGTAATCAAACAAATGCAAAATGGCAGAAGTGGGATGTTTTATATACCAGATTGCTAAAGATTTTTAATCCTCTCAACTTTAAAAAACATTTTTCCAGTTCTATTGAGATGTAATTGACTCATAGTGCTTTATAAGCTTAAGGTGTACAGCATACTGATTTGACTTACATGTATCGTGAAATGGTTACCACAGTAAGTTTAGTTAATATCCATCATCTCATATAGAGGGTGCCAAAAAATGTATACACATTTTAAGAAAGGAAAAAACTGTATTAAAATTGTAATACAATGAATGACACTAGCATTCATTTGATTAACGCCATCTTTTGAGCAAAAGTCATACTACACATTGCTACCATAATTCAATTCAACTTTGAAAAGCAATACATAGATAACATCTCTTAAAATATGTACATTTTTTGGCACCCCTGGCATATGCCAAAAAGAAGAAAAAAATTTCCTTGTGATGAGAACTCTTGGAATTTCCTCTCTTAAGAACTTCCATGTGTACCATACATCAGGGTTAACTATAGGCTTCGTGTTGTACATTACATCCCTAGTACTTATTTATCTTATAACTGGAAGTTTGTACCCTTTAGCTGCCTTCATCCAACTTCCCCTCCCCCTATGCCCTGCCTCTGGCAACCACAGATCTGATCTCTTTTTCTACAAGATTTTTCTTTTCCTTCCTTCCT
>NW_017731970.1:895559-902386 GCF_001890085.2 Hipposideros armiger | reverse complement strand
CCTTCCTTCCTTCCTTCCTTCCTTCCTTCCTTCCTTCCTACCTTCCTTCCTGCCGATTTCACATAAATGAGATCACACAGTATTTGTCTTTCTCTGTCTGACTTATTTCACTTTAGCATAATGCCCTCAAGAGCCATCCATGTGGTCACAAATGTCAAGATTCCCTTCCTTTTTATGGTAGTATTTGTGTGTGTGTGTGTGTGTGTGTGTGTGTGTGCGCGCGTACGTACATATGTATGTGTATGTACCACATCACCTTTAACCATTCATTCGTTGATAGAAACTTAGGTTGTTTCCATGTCTTGGCTATTATAAATAATGCTTCTATGAACATGGGGGTGCAGATAACTGTTTGAGATAATGATTTTGATTCCTTTGGATATATTCTCAGAAGTGGAATTGCTGAATCATATGGTAGGTCTATTTTTAATTTTTTGAGGAACCTCCATACTGTTTTCTATAGGGGCTGTACCATTTACAATACCACCAGCAGTGCACAAGGGCTTCTTTTTCTCCACATTCTCACCAGCATTTGTTATCTTGTCTTTTTTATGATAGCCATTTTAATAGGTGTGAGGTGATGTCTCATTGTGGTTTTGATTTGCATTTCCCTAATAACTAGTGATATTGAGCATCTTTTCACGTACCTATTGCCCATTTATATATCTGCTTTGGAAAAATGTCTATTCAGTTTCTTTGCTCATTTTTAAATTGGATTTCTGGGGTTTTGCTATTGAGTTGTATGAGTTCTTTACATATTTTGGATATTAACCCCTTATCAGGTACATGGTTTGCAAATATTTTCCCATTCTGTAGGCTATCTTTTCATTTTGTTGATTTGTTTCTTTTGCTGTGCCAAAACCTTTTAATCTGATGTAGTCCTACTTGTTTTTTATTTTGTTGCTTGTGCTTTAAGTGTCAAATCCAAAACATCATTGTCAAGACCCATGTTTTCTTCTAGGAGTTTTATGGTTTCTGGTCTTACATTGAACTCTTTAATCCATTTCAAGTTAATTTTTGTGAGTGGTGTAAGATAGGGGTCTAGATTCATTCTTTTACATGTGACTATCCAATTTTCCAGCACCATTTGTTGAAGAGATTGTCTTTTCTCCATTGAGTATTCTTGGCTTCCTTGCATGGGTTTATTTCTGGGCTCTAAATTCTATTCCATTGATCTATGTGTCTGTTTTATTTCAGTACCATACTGTTTTGATTACTATAGCTTTATTATATAGCTTGAAATCAGAGAGCGTGATGCCTCCCTCTTTCTCAGAATTGCTTTGGCTATTTTGGGTCTTTTGTGGGTCCACATACATTTTAGAATTGTCTTTTTCTATTTCTGTAAAAAATGCCATTGGAATCTTGGTAAGAATTTCATTGAATCTATAGGTGACTTTGGGTTGTATGGACATTTTAACAATATTCTTCCAATTCGTGAACACAGGATACCTTTCCATTTATTTGTGTCTTTAATTTCTTTGATCAGTGTCTTGTAGTTTTCAGTGTACAGATCTCTTTTACTTCCTTGGCTAAATTGACTTCTAAGTATTTTATTGTTTTCATGCTATTGTAAATGGAATTGTTTTATTTATTTCTTTTTCAGATAATTCATTATTAATGTATAGAAATGTTACTGATTTTTGTATGTTAATTTTGTATCCTGCAACTTTACTGAATTTGTCAATTAGATCTAACAGATTTTTGTGGAGTAGTTAGGATTTTCTGTATGTAAAATCATGTCATCTGCAAATAGAAACATTTTTACTTCTTCCTTTTCAATTCTGATAACTTGTTGTTGTTGTTTGTTGTTGTTGTTTTGCCTGATTGCTCTGGCTAGCACTTTCAGTACTATGTTGAATAGGAGTGGTGAGAGTGAGCACACTTGTCTTGTTCCTGATCTCAGAGGAAAGGCTTTCAAATTTTCATCATTGAGTATTATGTTAGCTGTGGGCTTGTCATATATGGCCTTTATTATGTTCCTTCTGTACCTAACTTGAGTTTTCCTTATGAGTGGATGTTGAATTTTGTCAAATGCTTTTTCTGCATCTATTGAGATGATTATATGATTTTTTTCTTTCATTCTATTTGTTAGGTATCACATTGATTTTTGTGTCTGTTGAACCATCCTTGAATCCAAGGGATCTTTTTAATATGCTGCTGAATTTGGTTTCCTAGTATTTTATTGAGAATTTTTGCCTCTGTGTTCACCAGGGATATTGGTTTGTAGATTTCTTTTCTGACAGTGTCATTTCCTGGTTTTGTATCAGGGTAATGCTAACCTCATAAAAGGAATTTGGGAGCATTCCTTCCTCCTTGAGTTTTTAGAAGAGTTTGAGAAGGACTGGCATTAATTCTTCTTTAAATGTTTGGTAAAATTCACCAGCAAAGCCATCTGTTCCTGGAGCTTTCTTCATTGGGAGATGTTTGATTACTGATTCAATCTCCTTACTATTAATTGTTGTGCTCAGATTTTCCATTTCTTCCTGATTCATTCTTTTTTAAAAAAAACATTATAGGGGAACAGTGTGTTTTTCCAGGACCCATCAGCTCCAAGTCAAGTAGTTGTTTCAATCTAGTTGTGGAGAGTGCAGCTCCTTGGCCCATGTGGGAATTGAACCGGCAACCTTGGTATTATGAGCCTGCACTTTAACCACCTGAGCTAACCGGCCACCCCCTGATTCAATCTTGATAGCTTGTACGTTTCTAACAATGTTTCCATTTCTTCTAGGTTGTCCAGTTTGTTGGTGTGTAGTTGTTCATAGCCTCTTATGATCCTTTGTAATTCTGCGGTATCAGTTGTAATGTCTCCTTCTTCATTTGTAATTTTGTTGATTTGGGTCCTCTCTTTTTTTTCCTCAGTTGTTCTAGCTCAGGGGTCAGCAAACTGCGGCTCGTGAGCCACATGCGGCTCTTTGGGTACGTTTCATCTCAAAAGTTTGCCGACCCCTGGAAGAGCCAATCCTGTCCCCTCACAACAGTTTACAAATTATTTGAGAGCCGTATATATATTTTTACATAATCACCATTATGTGAATAATATCCTTTAAAAATTTTATAAATGAAACTATGATAGTTTTATTTTCTTTTTTAATTTTACTTCAGAGCCACATGTATGTACCCAAAGAGTCGCATGTGACTTGCGAGCTGCAGTTTGCCGACCCCTGGCGGCTCTTCCATCTCAAAAGTTTGCAGACCCCTGTTCTAGCTAAAGGTTTGTCAATTTTGTTTATCTTTTCAAAGAACCAACTCTTAGTTTTGTTAATCTTTCCTACTTTTCTGTTTTCTATTTCATTTATTTCTGCTCTAATCTTGATTATTTCCTTCCTTCTGCTAACTTTAGGTTCATTTTGTTCTTTTTCTGGTTCCTTAAGTCATAAAGTTAGGTTGTTTGAGACCATTCTTGTTTCTTCATGTAGGCATTTATTGCTATGAACTTTCCTCTTAGAACTTTCTTTTGTGCATACCATAAGTTTTGGTATGTTATGATTCCATTTTTGTTTGTCTCAAGATACTTTTTAAAATTTCTCCTTTAACTTCTTTGATCTGTTGGTTGTTCAGGAAAGTGTTGTTTAATTTTCATGTATTCATAACTTTTTCAATTTCCTCCTGTTACTGATTTCTAGTTTCACACCATTGTGGTCAGAAAAGATATTTGGTATCCTTTCAATTTTCTCGAATTTGCTAAGACTTGTTTTGTGACCTAATGTATGGTCTATCCTAGAAAATGTTCTATATGCGCTTGAGAAGAATATGTATTCTGCTGGTGTCAGGCAGAGTTATCTCTTTGTGTCTGTTATGTCTATTTGGTCTATAGAGTTATTCAAATCTGCTGTTTCCTTATTGATTCTCTGTCTGAATGATCTATCCATTGTTGAGAGTGGGTTATTAAAGTCCCCAACTCTTATTGTATTGCTGTTTATTTCTCCTATTAGCTCTGCTAGTTTTTGCTTTATATATTTGGGTGCTGATGTTGGATGCATAAATATTTACAATTGTTATACCTTCTTGATGGAGTGACCTCTTCATCATTATATAATGACTTTCTTTTTTTCCATTTTTACTAGTTTCAGGTGTACAATTTTGTTTCCATTTTTAAAGTCCACCTTTTTCTGATATAGCATAGCTACCTCTGCTTTTTGGGAATATTATTTGCTTAAAATACCGTATCTTTTTACATCCCCTAACTCTCAGTCTCAGTGTGTTTTTAAGGCAAAGGTGAGTCTCTTGCAGGCATGATATCATTGGATCTTGGGGTTGTTGTTTTTTTGTGTGTGTGTGTGTGTGTGTGTGTGTGTGTGTGTGTTTATCCATTCAGCCATTCGATGTCGTTTTGGCTGGATAATTTACATTTAAAGTAAATATTGATAGGTAAGGATTTACTATTGCCGTTTTGTCAATTGTCTTATGGCTTTTATGGATCCACTGTTCCTTGTTTCATATCCTGCTGTCTTTTTCTGTGTTTTGATGTCTTTTGATATTAGTATGCTTTGACTTCTTTATCATGTTCTTTTGTGTAATTACTACAGGTTTTCCCCTGTGTTTACAGAGACTATCTTAACATTATAACACCCTATTTTAAACTAATAACTGCTTCAATGAAATTCCTAAATTTTATGCTTTCACTTCTCTTCCCCCTCACATTTTAGGTTATTGATGTTACAGTTAACATATTTTTTACTGTGTAAACAATAACAGATTATTGTAGTGCTGGTTATTTTTACTCTATTTGTTTTCTAACTTGTAAAGTAGAGATTTAAATGAATTATGCATCACCATTACCACATTACAGAATCTAAATTTGACTATATATTTACCATTACCAGTGAGTTTTAGGCTACTTTCTTATGGTTGTGGGGTTGTTGTTGTTGTTGTTGTTGTTGTTTTATTTTGTTTTGTTTGACGGAGATGGAGGGGAGGATTCAAGGTTGTAATTAAATTTTCTTCCATTTTTATCTATGGAGATCTTAAAGATTGTGACTGAGGTCTAGAGCTTTATCTTTGTAATCTAGGCCTATATAATATTACCTAACTAAAAGTCACTAGTGACACATCTAAGAAGCTCAGGTCAAGCAAAACCCAGCCTAGAGACGTGGATGACCTGCAGCCCATCCAACTCAATGATAAATCCTTGAAACTTTAACCCTGTCCTCCTCCTCCCCCACCCTCAATTTACAATGCCCTCTTTTTAGGAAAAGGATGATGGAATTACTTTGCATTGGAACTAATGGTATAAAGAGGTACCTTCTCATCTGAGTAATGCTAATTCATCTCCATCCCTGGTCATTTGCTACCTATTAAAAATATCCTGACAGCCTGCATCTCATTACCACTGTAGCAGGTCTGGCTCCCAAGAATAACCTTCTAAGGATGAAATGTACACCAGTGCATCTAATACCAAGGCATTCACATTTATATTTTTAGCAGCATATAACAGTTAGCCCGACCTTTACTGTATGTACTTTCCTTCCTCCACCCCCCACCACCCTCCCCTCTGGCAACCATCAGCTTGTTCTTTATCTATGGTTTGTTTTCTGTTTTGTTTAGTCATTTGTTTTGTTCTTTAGATTCCACATGTAAGTGAAATTATACAGTATTTGTCTTTTTCTAACTTATTTCAGTCAGCATAATACACTCTAGGTCCATCCATGTGGTCACAAATGGCAAGATTTCATTTTTTTATTGCTGAGTAATATTCCATTATATACAAGTTCAGACAATTAAGTTTGCGAACTCATCCTAAAAAAAGTGGCACACACCTCATTGCTGAATATCACTACAGTCACCTTTGAAATACTCCACTTAGGAAGCTATGCACTGATGCCAGCGCCTAGTCCACACTTCAAAGCAATTTTGGAACTCTTTTTCTGGAATGGCCATCAGAGCTGTCGTCGTATTACCCTTGATGTCCTGAATGTCATCAAAATGTCTTCCTGTCAATATTTCCTTTATCTTCGGGTAAGGAAGAAGTCATTGGGGGCCAGATCAGGTGAGTTAGGGAGGGTGTTCCAATACACTTATTTGTTTACTGGCTAAAAACTCCCTCACAGACAGTGCCATGTTAGCTGGTACATTACCATGATGCAAGAGCCATGAATTGTTGGTGAAAAGTTCAGGTCGCCTAACTTTTTCACACAGCCTTTTCAGCACTTCCAAATAGTAAACTTGGTTAACTGTCCAGTTGGTACAAATTTATAATGAATAATCCCTCTAATATCAAAAAAGGTTAACAACACATCTTCTGTATCCATTCATCTATTGATGGACACCTAGGTTGTTCCTGTATCTTGGCTATTGTAAGTAATGCTGCAATGAACATAAGGGTACATACATCTTTTCAAATTAGTGTTTTTATTTTCTTTGGATAAATACCCAGAAGTAGAATTCCTGGGTTGTATGGCAACTCTATTTTTCATTTTTTGAGGAATCACCATATTGTTTTCCATAGTGGCTGCACCAATTTACAGTCCACCCAACAGTGTACGAGGCTTCCCTTTTCTCCACATCCTCGCCAGCACTTGTTCTTTGTATAACAAGTGCATACCTTCTTGTATTTTTATGATGTTAATTGGTGTCCTTTTACTCAAAAAACTCCTTTAGCATTTGTTGTAAGGTAAGTTTAGTGGTGATGGACTCCCTCAGCTTTTGTTTGTTCAGAAAAGTCTGTATTTCTCCATTTCTGAAAGATAACTTTGCCAGGTACAGAATTCTTGGCAAATAGGTTTTTTTCTTTCAATTTTTTTAAGATTTTTTTTATTGGGGAATTGGGGGGATGTTAACAGTGCTGGGGAATTAGGGGAAGGGGAACAGACAAGTTGCTGTCGTTTTTT
>NW_017731970.1:793599-895299 GCF_001890085.2 Hipposideros armiger | reverse complement strand
TAGCTGTAGAGGGCAGTGTCACTGGCCCTCATGTGGGATCCGAACCGGGGCCCTCTGGCATCCCAAGCCAGTTCTTAACCATCGCGCCACTCGGCTGGCCCTTCTTTCAATATTTTCAAATCATCTCATTCTCTCCTGGCCTGAAACGTTCTTGAGAAATCTACCAAGTCTTATGAGGGTTCTTTTGTATATGCTGCTTCTTTTCTCTTGTTGCTGTCAAAATTCTTTCTTTGTGATGATTTAATTATAATGTGTCTCAGTGTAGCCCTATTTGGGTTTAACCTCTGTGGGGTCCTTTATGCCTCATAGATCTGGATGTCCAGTTCTCTCCCCAAGTTTGGGAAGTTTTCAGCCATTATTGCTTTAAATATACTCTATGTCCGTTCCTCTTTCTTTCTCCATCTGGAAATCCCATAATGTGTACACTGTTTCTTTTGATTGTGTCCTATAAGTCCGATAGGCTTTCTTTACTCTTTTTTATTCTTTTTTCTTTTTTGCTTCTCTGACTGGATACTTTCAAATGTCCTGTCTTCTAGGTCATTCATTCTTTCTTCTGCATGATTGAGTATGGGTTTGAAGCTCTCTGTCGAATGTTTTAGTTTGGTCATTGTGTTTGTCAGCTCTAGGATTTCTGGGGGTTTTTTTGTTTCTGTTTCTTTGTTTTCCTAATTTCAGTTGTCTGTGTGTTCTTGTAGTTCACTATACTTCTTAAAGAGTATTCTGAATTCTTTGACAGTTCATAGGTGTCCATTTCTTTAGGATAAGTTATTAGAGCTTTATTAATTTCCCTTAGTGGTGTCATGTTCACCAGATTTTTTTGTGATCCTTGATGTCTTACACTGGTATCAGCACATTTGAGTAAGCAGCCACCTTTTTCAGACTTTACTGGTTCAATTTGGCAGAGATAGTTCTTAATCAGCTCAGTGTGGGTTTCTGGACATGTCTGCTGATAACATCCTTGGGCAGGTGGGGTTTGCTATCAGGGTCTATTTTGGGGTCTAGCTCTGAGGTTGGATAGGGGGCTGTTGCAACTGGCTGAGAACAGTTGGATAAGACTGCTAGTTTGGCTCCCTACCCAAGTGAGGTTGTGGGATGGGCTCCACAGTTGCCTAGGTTCTCTGGTTACTAGATGGTCAGGACTGGTTACAATACTCAGCAGTAAGTAGATCTATGAATTAGCTTCTATGCCATGGTAGGGCAAAAGGATGTGCCCTAGGGCCTGCCTGGTTTGTTGTTTGGGGACCCAAACCATGCAAAACTGTGCACTGAATTCCTTGATCATACAGAGGTGCCAGTTTTGTTCTGTAGATGGGAAGATCCATGGGCTGTGCTCTCTGTTCAAGCGCCACTGTAAGCAAAGCTGTTGGATGGCTATGTAGCATCCTGTGTGGTTTGGTTAGGTTCCCTGGTCAGGCAGGCTGAAAGCTGTATTTAGCAATTGGCAGGGCTATGAATTAGTTTCTCTGCTTGGGCACAGTGGAAGAACTAGCTGCAAGGCCAGAAAGGTTCTTTGTTTGTGGTCTTGACTCAAGCTGACTTGTGCCCCAAGTTCCCTACCTGAACAGAGCCACTGGCTTTGCTCTGCAGACTAGCAGCTCTGCCTGTTGGTCTCTGATTGAGTATTGCTGAGCTGCACAGGTTTCTAAGTGTTATGGCCAGGCTTTCTGGTTTGTTGGGGCTATGTCTCAGCTTCTCTGTCTGGGCAAAGGCAGACCAGGCTTCAGGGCCATAAAGATCTGTTTGCGTACCCAAAGCAGGCAAACCTGTACCCTGCTGAATTCCCTGGTCAGACTGTACCATCACTTGGCTGTGCAGATGAGCAAAGCTGCTGGTTTGGACTACTACTTGTATGCTGCAGGCAGGAACTTGGTCTACCAAGATCAGAGTGCTCGTTGTTGCAAGCCCCTCCCACTTCTCTGTCACAATGAGATTCCCAGTGGTCAAGCCCTGCAGATTTCCCTGCAACCTCTGTAGAGAGAAACTGGAGTGGGGACTCCCAAGATGTGACCTACAATTATGGAGGAGTTGGATGTCCTCCCTGGGCTCTCTTTTCCCACTGGAGGAACCATAGGCTCAGGGAGACCTCTCGGCATGGCGCTGTGCCAGCCTGGGGGAGGGATAGTTGGTTAGCATGTAGCTGCTCCTCTGGCCCTTCTAATGCGGTCTGTCTTGGTCTCTGTGGTATGGGGTGGGGGTGCTTCAGCTTCATCCATGGGTTGAAGAATTCTCTAAGTGCTATCTTCTCTATGAATAGCTGTTAGGTCATTCCTGGTTTTGCTCCCCATCACAAGAGCTATGTCGCCATCTTGGTGATGTCAGTCTCCAGAGATTTTTAAAAAATTTGTAAAGGCCAGTGTTAGTGAAGGTTCAAGAAAAAGACCACACTCATGTTACTGCTAGTAGAAGGGTAAAATAGTGCCTTTCTGAGGGGTAAGTTGGAAATAGGTACAAAAACTTTTTTCCTGAGGTGTAAGTAAATATTTATTGTGTACATGGATATTCAATGTAGTGTCATAACAGACAAAACTGAAAACTCCCAAAATAGGTGAGAGAAATCGTACACAACTGAGAGAATATACTAAGCAGCTGATGAAAATCGTCCTTAAAGAATATTTAATAATGTGAGAAAATGTTCATGCGCTATTACAAAGTAAAAATGACTTTAAAACAGTCTGCTATGCATGATCCCAATTTTGGAAAAAGTCACATATACATGTAAATGGAAAAAAAAGATTGGGGCAATACCCCCAAAATATTAAGAGTGGTGACTCTGGGTAATGAGACTATAGGTAACTTTTAGTCTCTTTTTATTCTTTACTTTCTAATAGTTCTGTAATGAATATATATTTTATCATCATAAAAAAGTAATAGGGTAGGGAGGAAGAGAGATAACCAAGGCAAGAAGGTTAGACTGGAGAACATTGCTATGAGGACATAGGTGAGAAATATTAAGGCTTCCGGCACATCATCAATTCCCCCAGACACTCATTTTCCCTTTATAAGCTCTAGCCAATTACTTTTTAGAATCTCAAGTCTCCTCTAGCAGATATAATAGAGATGACTTGCTGATCGCTAAGATCCTTTCCAGATTTAAAGTTCCACAGTTCTACAAATACACCAATTATTCACCTTCCATTAAAAGTATTGACAAATCTGCGAAAAGATTCTACTCCTTTCAAAATCAAAAAGAACAAAAATGCTATAGATTAAGCCTATTTATGAGACAAAAATCAAATGCCAGAAGGATAGGGTGGCCTATTATTAACAGCCACATTAAAAAAAATTCTTGAACTTTTAGCATGCACTTTAAAATATGTATTTTTATTACTGTAATCTTTAAGCACATTTTTAGTGGCAGCCATTAGCCCTCCTGCTGTTAATGGATTGTCAGCATTTCCATTAGAAGCCCACTTTTCTAAGGAATCTATAACTTGTCTGCTGTAGTTTGAGTCAGGCTCATAACTGAGAATATTCTGCCTAAGGGGATGAAATCATTTCAATTCCTAATGATAGACAATGGTGGTGTACTTCATAAAAAGTGATATCCATGCAAAATAACTCTGGGTCTTGCTTTGCAATTGCTCTGATCTGTTACTGGTGCATTTTGAAGGGTGGTTCCCCCATGAAGAAGCTGAATTGAATCAGGTCAGGAGACAGTTTGTAATGAGCTTCCTGGGAAGAAAAGCACTTCAGAATACAGTAAATAATGAAGACCCTGGCATGGCATTTTCAAAGAGAAAAAAATATATAATTCAACTTTTTACTGTATTAAAGAGGTTTCCATTTATAAAGTTTTCTCCCAAGAAAATAATCCCATTTATGTAGTCCTGTCCATATGAAAGTACTTTTTCCCCTCCTACAAAGTTTTCCCTTTTAAGAAGCTCTTAACGTTTACTGAGGCAGTAAATATCATCACAAATGCCTTTAAAGGTTTCAGTATTTCAGATATATTCTGGCATATCTGCAAAAAAAGAAATAAAAAAAATCCTAGTTACACCTGGTTTGGACCTCGGGTAAACAGTGGAACTCAAGGAAAGACTTTCAGTTGTGGCCAAATCAATAAACAACAACTAACGCTTACACAGTGCCTGACACGTACCTGCCAGACACTGTTAAAGGGCTTAAATTTCAGTATGAAACAATTTAATCCTCCCAACAACCCTAGAGGGTGACTGAGAGGCAAAGGAACTTGTCCAAGGCTACCCAGCCAGGAAGTGAGTCCCTTCTGAAGACCAACTCTGTAATTAGCCACTTTCAGAATAAGGAGCAGTTCATGTTTATTCATGTTTTACTTGTGCATTTGTTGGAAGACAAAGTTTTGAAAACACTGTCAAAAAGTCTCAAGTGGAAAATCTACTTCAGATTCACAAACTGAATTTTATATTTTCTTACAATCAAAACAGTCTTAAAAATTAGCAATGCCATTAGGATGGCTATTATAAAAAATATAAAAAAACAAGTACTGGAGAGGATGTAGAGAAATTAGAAACCCTGTACACTGCAGTGGGAATGTAAAATGGTGCATCCACTGTGGAAAACAGAATTACCATATAATTGAGCAATTCCACTTTGGGGTATACACCCAAGAGAATTGAAAGCAGGGACTTAAACAGGTATTTGTACATCCATGTTTATATCTGCATTATTCACAATAGCCCAAAGGTGGGAATAATCTAAATGTCCACAGTGGGTAAATGGATAAACAAAATGTGGTAGATGTAAATAATATCCCATTGTGTATGTGTGTGTATATGCACATACACAATGGGATTTTTTTTTGCTAGCATGGTGTAGAGTATTTCCATGATAGAAGTTGAAAATAAACATTTTATTTATTACAAAGGGTTTTCCTGGTGTGAAGAATCTGAAAGTTGACCAAAGATTCATTCTTTCAACAAATATTTACTGACAGTACACTATGTATGGTTCAGACATTAATCTAAGCCTTAAGGACACAGGAGTAAACAATAGAGGAAAAAAGTCGATGTTCATGTTTATTGTTTAAATTGAGATATAATTGACATATACTAGTTTCGGATGTACAACATAATAATTTGATATTTGTATATAGTATTGCAAAATGATCACCATAATAAGTGTAGTTAACATCCATCACCATACATAGTTAGAAAATTTTATGTGATGAGAACTTTTAAGATCTATCTTGGCAACTTGCAAATATGTAATGCAGTATTAAATATAGTAGTCACCATGCTGTACATTGCGTACCCAAGGCTTATTTATTTTATAACTGGAAGTTTGTACCTTTTGACCCCTTTTACCCCTTTTACCCACCCCTCCACTCCCTGCATCTGGCAACCACCAATGTGTTCTGAGCTCACCCTCGGTTTTTTGTTTTCTTTTCTGGAACACATTTTAAAGCTCTACATGTTTACTCTCCCCACCCCAAATACTTCATTTTTGATGTCACTTTTTACAACGTTTTATGTTGTGGATCCCTTAACTATTATTGTAGTTATAGTTATTTTTACTATTATTGTCTTTTAACCTTCATATTAGCTTTATAAGTGATTATTCTAAATCTTACTATATATTTACCTTTACCAGTGAGATTTATACTTTCATGTTTTTCTGTTACTAATTAGCACCCTTTCTTTTCAGATTGAAGAAATCCTATTAGGCCAGTTTAGTGGTGACGAACTCCTTTAGCTTTTCTTGTCTGGAAAACTTCAATTTTGAATGAGAACTTTGCTTGGCTAGAGTATTCTTGGTTGGAAGTCTTTTTATTTTGCTTTCAGCACTTTGAATATTCATGTCACTCCCTTATGGCCTGCAAAGTTTCTGCTGATAGTCTATGGGGGGCTCCCTTGTATGTAACAAGTTGTTTTTCTCTTAGTGCTTTTAATATTCTCTTCTTTTTAGCTCTTGACATTTTAATTATAATGTGTCTTGGTGTAGGCCTCTTTGGGTTCCTCTTGTTTGGAACTCCCTTAGCTTCCTGGATCTAGATCTCCATTTCCTTCTCCAGGTTAGGGAAATTTTCAGCCATTATTTTTTGAAATAAGTTTTCTGCCCCTTTCTCTCGCTCTCTTCTCCTTCTGGGACCTATATAATGTGAATGTTGGTCTGCTTGATGTTGTCCCATAAGTCCCTTAAGCTATCTTCACTTTTTTTCACTCCTTTTTTCTATTTTTGCTGTTCTGAGTTGGTTGAGTTCCACTTCTCTGTTTAAAGGTCATTGATTGTTTCTTCTGTTCCATATAGTCTGCTGTTAAACTCTTCTAGTGTAGTTTTCAGTTCAATTATTGTATTCTTCAGCTCTGTGACTTCTGTTTGGTACTTTCTTATATTTTCTATCTTTGTTGAAGTTCTCGCTGTGTCCATCCATTCTTGTCCAGAATTCAGCGAGCATCTTTATGACCCTTATTTTGAATTCTTTATCAAGTAAATCACTTATCTTCATTTCATTAAGGACTTTTCCCTGGGGTTCTATCTTGTTCTTTTCTTTGGGACATATTCCTGTTTCTTTATTTTCCTTGACTCCCAGTGTTGGCTTCTATGCATTAGACAAAACAGCCATTTCCCCCAGTCTTCAAGTGGCCTCATGTAGGAGATGAAACTGATCCTAAACCCTCTCCTAGCTCTTGGTTGTCTCTCAAGACTTGGTGGTTGTCCTATCAGCCTATTTTATTTTTAGTAGCTCCCAGTAGTTGCAAGTATGCCAACACCTGTCAGTGTCCCAAAGGGAGGATCTCAGTCAGCACCTAGATTCAGGCTGATTAGAAGCCAGACCCTCAGGCAGCAGCTCTTAAAGTAAGCAAATATATCCAGTCCTGCTGGCCATTAGAGCCAGGCAATCTAGAAGTGTCCTTGGGCAGTAGTCACAAAAATCAGGGTGTCAGATCAGTGTACAAGCTCCTTTCCAGGAGATACCAGAGACCTGGAGTGAGGCAGCGGGAGAGTGCAAAGATGGTGTCCACTGGCATCAGGGTGCACCTCAGTAGGCGCCTATAAGTGTGCCAAACCAGAATCCTGCCCCTCAGACTGAAGCCCCAGGGCAAGCAAATGGGTCTCTTTCACAGAAAGAGGGCATGAGTTTGTCTGCTGTGTGGCAATGCCCTGGGGTGGTTGCCAGCCAAGAACTGTCTCTTCATTTGTTATAGTCCATGATACCCAGGAACACAAGCCTTGCTGCTCACCAGAGCTAGGCAATAAAGTGGTGTCCTTGAGTGGCAGAGCACTAGACACACATATGTACAAGATCCTCTCTGGGAGATACTGGTTCACTGATGCACAGCAGAGGGAGAGTGTAAAGAGCACATGTCCTTTGAGGTCTCTGGAGAGGTTCAGAGTCAGCCCTTAGATGTTTAATTAGAAGCTTGCCCCTCAAGCTGCAGCTATAAAGATAAAGATAAGCGAATAGACTTATTTCATAGAAAGACCGGCCTTCTGGTCTGTTGCCTCTTACTGTGCTCTTGTGGGTGCTAACTGGTTGAGAACTCTTTCACTGTTGGTTACAGTCCTGTGGGACCCTCAAGCATAAGCCCTGGTTATCACCAGACCTAGGTGATCAAGAGGTGTCCCCTGGGCAGCAGCTACAAAAAAATTGGGGCACTACAGGAGGGTACAAGTTCCTTTTCTGGGACATACCAGTAAGCTGGAGTGAGGCAGAGTGCAAAGATGGCACCCACCAGCCTTTGTTCCTGGAGAGTAACACAGCAGGCACCTAGATGTGTATTAAATTAGATGCCTGACCCTCAGGCCAATACATTAAGATAAATAAACGGGCCTCTTTCATAACATCTTTTACAATGAAATATTCATATTTAAAAAGCAATGAAGTTCTGACACATGGTACAACATTGGTTGAACCTTGAAGACATTGTGGTAGGTGACATAAGCCAGACACAAAGGGGCAAATACCACATGATTCCAGTTATGAGGTACAGAAAATAGAAGGGAGGTTCCCAGGGCCTGGGGAGGGGTGGGATGGGAATTTATTATTTAATATGTAACAAGTTTCAATATGGGATGATAACGTTTTGGAGATAGATGGTGGTGATGGTTGCACAGCAATGTGAATGTACCTAATGCCGCTGAATTATACACTTGGAAATGCTTTAAATGGTAAATTTTATGTTTTGTATATTTTACCAGTTTGAGAAAATTAGCAGTGGGCCTCATATCATATAAATCTGTTATTTCCAAAAAACAAACACACCATCAAAGTATTTTTTTTAAAAAAAGGCAATCTCATATCAGATGGCAAAGGCCTGTTTGGTTGGCAAAGGGATCCTTTAGACCAGGGGTCGGCAAACTTTTGAGATGGAAGAGCCGCCAGGGGTCAGCAAACTGCGGCTCATGAACTGCAGGCTCTGAAGTAAAATTGAAAATGAAAATAAAACTATCACAGTTTCATTTATAAAATTTTTAAAGGATATTATTCACATAATGGTCATTATGTAAAAATATATTTATGGCTCTCAAATAATTTTTAAATTGTTGTGAGGGACAGGATTGGCTCTTCCAGGGGTCAGCAAACTTTTGAGATGGAATGTACCCAAAGAACAGCCATGTGGCTCGCGAGCCACAGTTTGCTGACCCCTGTACTAGACTGATTGGATTGGGGCAGAGGGGATGTGTGGTCCAGGATGAAGTAAAAACTTGCACCTGACGTAAGGTCATTATCTCCTGGTGCTCCAAGAAAGGGTCTATGTTCACATGGTAAAATGGAATAGACCCACTTTCATTTCAAACAGGAAATGATTCTCTGTGTTCAGAGACAATGAAGGAATATAGTGACAGATCATTTAAAATGATACATAATGTTTTAAAAAAACAGCATATGTGGTTGGGGTACTTATGTTAAAATAGAAGGTGTCTGCTCTGGGAATTCAGACACTTCAAACAAAAATTAACTTTCACTAGGAAGGCCCTTCCCCAAAACCAAACCCTGAAAGCTGACTCAGCCTCCCTCAATCCTGACTCCTTGTCACTGAATACCTTGGAAGTGAACAGTGTCACCTCCAACATGGCAAGAAAGCTTCAAAATATAGCTTCTTTAAAGCCTCTCTATTCATACAGACTATCTTTCAAAGAGACATCCCCTCCAAACTGAGGTAATACCAAGTTCTGTTGGAAAGGCTTCCCTTGGCAGCTCTGCTTGGGTTACAGGATATTTTCTGAGTATGAGTCAAGGCTGGTTATAAGAATCCAGCATGTACAGTCATGTACCACTTAACGACAGGGATAGATTCTGAGAAATTTGTCATTTGGAAATTTTGTCATTGTGTGAAAGAACATCATAGAGTGCACTTACACAACATATGAGGTCAGACAATTAAATTTGCAAACTGATCCTAGAAGAAGTGCTACATACCTCATTGCTGAATATCACTAGGGTCACCTTAAAAGTACTCCCCTTGGGAAGCTATGCACCGATGCCGGTGCTTAGTCCACCCTTCAAAGCAATTTTGGAACTCTTTTTCTGGAGTGGCCATCAGAGCTGTCATCGTATTACCCTTGATGTCCTGAATGTCATCAAAATGTCTTCCTTTCAATATTTCCTTTATCTTCGGGTCAAGAAAGAAGTCATTGGGGGCCAGATCAGGTGAGTAGGCAGGGTGTTACAATACAGTTATTTGTTGCCTGGCTAAAAATTCCCTTATAGACAGTGCCATGTGAGCTGGTGCATTGTCATGATACAAGAGCTGTGAATGGTTAGCAAAACGTTCAGGTCGTTTTCATCTAACTTTTTCACGCAGCCTTTACAACACTTCCAAATAGTAAACTTGGTTAGTTGTTTGTCCAGTTGGTACAAATTCATGATGAATAATCCCTCTGATATCAAAAAAAGGTTAGCAACATTGTTGCAACAAAGTTCTCAAACTTAATTGTCAGACCTTGTAGATGGTATAGCCTACTACACACACAGGCTGTATGGTATAGCCTGTTGCTCTAGGGTACAAGCCTATACAGCATGTTACTGTATAACAAAACACCAGATTAAATCAAGGACAAGAGAAAATAATGTAATCAAGAGATATCGTAAGCATGAGATGTATGAGGCTGTTGCTGGCGTAACATGGTATACTCTTTTACAGTAAACTTTGTAAGTAGAAAGAGTATACTTGAAAGTACCAACAAAAGTATAGTATAGCAAATACATAAACCAGTAACATAGTCTATTATCATTTTCAACTATTATGTACTGTACATAATTGTATGTGCTATACTTTTATATGACTGGCAGCATAATTGGTTTGTTTACAGCAGCATCACCGCAAACTCATGAGTAATGCATTGTACTAAAATGGCTATGATGTCACTAGGTGATGGCAATTTTTTAGCTCCTTTATAATCTTATGGGACCACCATCGTGGATGTGGTCCATCATGGACTGAAACATTGTTATGTGGCACATCACTGTAGCTAAATAAGTGGAGTGGTAGGTGATGAGATTGAAAAATAATATCTTGAGCTCTGATAATCCACCAAACTGAATAAATGGCAATAGATAATCTAATTATAGTGACTGAGAAGTAGATTGCATGCCTCAAATTCTCAAAAGCAATTGTAGCCAGCTGCCAAGATGGCCTCCCCGCCTCCTGGTATTCACATCCTTGTGTATTGTCCTCCCCAAAATATATATATATATATATATATACACACACATATATATAGGATTAGTCTGTGTGAACAGTAGAATATGACAGAAATGATGGTTTCTCACTTCTGTTATGTGGTCATAGAAGACCACTTCTGGTCAAGATGGCAAAGTGGGTAAATGCTGTGCTTGCCTCCTCCCATGACTACATCAGAATTACAACTAAATTACAGAAGAACCATCACTGAGAACCACCTGAAGAGTTGAACAGAAGTTCTATAACCAAAGATATAAAGAAGCCAAGTGCAGACCGGTAGGAAGGGCAGAGATGTGAAACAAGCTGGTCCCACACCTATGGTGTAGTGATTAAGAACTGGGAGGGAGGAGGGATATCTTGGTTGTGGAGGTCCTCCCCCAGGAGCAGCGGCTCCCCGTGCCAGGAAGAGGAGCCCCTATAACATATGGCTGTGAAAACCAGTGGAGATCATGTCCAAGTGAGACAGAGGGCTTCTGGAGACTGAGGCAACCTCTTGAGGGGCCCACATCCGGACTCACTCGCTCACAAACTCACTCGTTCTGGGCTCCAGTGAAGGGGGAGCAGCAGGAGGGGTCAGGACAGTTCTCTCTGATGAAAGAAATGCTGGCAGGTACCATTGTTCCTTTGTTGAGCCCCCTCCCCACCCAGCCAGCAGGCACAGGTGGGCACCAAATCTGAGCTCTCCATTAACATGGCTAACACCATTCACCCCACCCCACCCAAGTCATACGCCTGGCCCGAACCTTTTCCCGTGGCTTTTCTATACAAGAGGCTGGCCTTGGCTCACACTGTGTACATTCTTAAAATTTCTGAAAGGCCCACAAACTCCAAACAAGCAGTGGCTGGCCTCCGTGTTCCCTATACCTCTCGCTAAGCAGCCTCAAGCTCGGCATCAACAATGACTGGTTTCAACTTGCATTGTAACACACATCAGGTGGCCCCAAGCCTGGCACAAGTAGTGGCCAGTCTTGGCTTGGGACATAGCTTCAACTATGTGGCCACAAGCCCAGCACAAGTGGTGGCTGGCCTCTTCTCACATTGTGTTGCCCACCAAAGGATACCAAGGCCATCACTAGTAAAAAGATGCTCAACATCACTAATCATCATGTAAATGTAAATTAAAACCACAATGAGGGCCGGTCGAGTGGCTCGTTGCTTAAGAGTTGGCTTGGGAGCATGAACGCTAAGCAGCAGGGCCGCCGGTTTGGATCCCACATGGGCTAGTAACACTGCGCCCTCTACAGTTAAGATGGTGAACAACAGCTCAACCTGGAGCTGGGCTGCCTGGAGTCGCCAGCAACAGCTTAGACTGCAGTGAGGCTGCAGTGGGCTTCCGTAAGCTACTGTGAGTGCCCAGCATCCAACGTGAGCAGCCGGGAGCCGGTGTGAGCTGCCGTCCAATGGCTGGCGACCAACTGCCTCACCCGGGAAGAGCGCAATGATAGCACCAACATGGGCCAGTGATGCGATGTCCTTCACAACTAGACTGAAGAACAAAAGGACAACAACTTGTCTGTTCCCCTTCCCCGACTCCCCAATAAAGTCTTTAAAAAAAATAAGCCACAATGAGATATCATCTCACACCTGTCAGAATGGCTATCATCAATAAATCAACAAACAAGTGTTGGAGACGATGTGGAGAAAAGGGAACCCTCGTGCACTGTTGGTGGGATTGCAGATTGCTGCAGCCACTATAGAAAACAGTACGGCGATTCCTCAAAAAATTAAAAATAGAACTACCTTATGATCCAGCAATTCCACCTCTGGGTATTTATCCAAAGAAATCGAAAGCACTAATTCAAAAAGATATATACACCCCTATGCTCATTGCAGCGTTATTTACAATAGCCAAGATATGGAAGCAACCTAAGTGTCCACTGATAGACAAATGGATAAATACAATGGGAAATTACTCAGCCAAAAGAATGAAATCTTACCATTTGCAACAACATGGATGGACCTAGAGGGTATTATGTTAATTGAAATAAGTCAGACAGAGAAAGAAAAACACCATGATTTCACTTATATGTGGAATCTAAAAATAAATAAATGGACAAACTCATAGACTCAGAAAACAAATTGATCACTGCCAGATGGGAGGGGATTGGAGGGTGGATGACAAAGGTGATGGGATTACGAAGTACAAATTGCCAGTTATAAAATAGTCATGGGGCTGTAGAGTACAGCATAGGGAATATGGTCAGTAATATTGTAATAACTGTGGTGCCAGGTGGGTGCTAGACTTATCAGGGAGATCACTTCATTAGGTATATAAATGTATAACCACTATGTTGTACACCTGAAACTAATATCATGTATGTCAACTGTAAATGAAAAATTAAAACAAAATTTTAAGACTATAGATTTTGTCTTGGTCACTATTTCTCTGTCACTCACTGGGGGAAGGAAGCTGTCAAGTCATGAGGACACTTAGGCAGCCTTATTGAAAGGCCCACGTGGTTTGGAAATGAGGTATCCAATCAGTAGTCACGTGTGTGAGTGTGAAAAGATCCTCCAGCCCTAGATGACCGCAGCTCCAGCTGACATCTTGCCTGCAACTTTAGGAGAGATCCAAAGTCATCACCGTCCAGCTAAGCTGCTTCCTGATTCCTGACCTTCACAAACTGCGTGAGATGTTTGTTGTTTTAAAGTCACTACATTTGGGGGGAATTTTTGTTATATACTTATAGATAATTAATGCAACCATGGACACCATATTTGCTTGCTTAGGAAGAAGGCTGACAGTCCCTCTCCTGAATCTAGATGACATGGCCTAAAGTGCCATTTTGGCAAGTGGCTTTGTCACGAAGCCTTACAGAAGTTTTGGTAAACCTCAGTTCCTCCACAATGCCATACCCAGAAGTGATGCAAAGCGACCGCATCCCGTGGACATTTTTATCATGAAGGACACAGTGCTGGCTGGGAGAAAGAGGCTCCGTCCCAGTACCTCCCAACTCCTGTGAGACCACAGGGAAGCTTCATCATTTTTCTAGGCCTTTGTTTCTTTCTAACACAGCTGTAATACTACCTTCTTGTGTGGTTCAAAATCGTAGATATAAAAGGACTTTGGAAAAAGAGTTGAACCTACTATACAACTTCCAGACAGTTGCAGCAGCAGCACGACCACAACCACTTTCCACTCAGACGTGGAATGTGTTTGGATTTTATATTGTAGTTTTGATATCAAACATGAGGTCCCCTGAGGAGACTTAAAGACTATATCATGAGGAAAAAACACAGCATCAACGTGTTAAGTCAGGTGAGAGGAGTTGGCAGGGAGCAAGTGGGGAATGGTGTGGACACTGCAAACGAGGGAGTTCGTGACCTCCCTAAAGGAAATTTTAAAACATTTGTTGAGGGCCAAGCAACCCGAGTCTGCCTACCAAATTTGATCCACCAAATTGTAATCAAGCCCTGTATCCAGCACTATACATACTTATCAATACAGATCGATACAGATATGTAAGATTCCGGCCTCATCATATCTTTTGCAGATGCTGGAAGGTTCTATGACTAGCTCTTCATTACATATCCATCCCTCCATCCATGCAATCCAGAAACATTTATGGATAACCCACTATTAGTTACATACTATGCCTCCTACCAATCCTGTTGTACCAAATTTTGTACCTTAAACCCTTCTATTTTGTGCCTCTCCAAGTTTGGATTATTTGTATCAGTACTGTATTTGCAGGTAATGCAGATCCTCTATTTTAAGAAATGAGTTCCAGTCCCAAATCCACAAATAAAGAATTATTATAATAATAGCATATTCATGAAAAGCAAATTACTTATCTTGGCGTTTAACATTCTTGTAACTATTCCTGTACTTTTAATGTCAACAGAAAAAAAGTAATATCTAAGCCTGGCTGATATGGTAAATTAATGTTAATAAGAGTTTTGACACTAATAGCAAGTTTTAAAAAGAAAAACCTCCAGTCTCTAAGCTGGGTTTCATTTCTTAAAAATCTCCTCAGCTTGCTGTCACCAGAATCCCCTAGAATAATTGCAGCTAATATTTCACCTTCACTGGGAGCTTGAAACAACTAGGGTCTGCAAAGTTTCTATGAAATTACATTTCTTCCCTGCCTTTGCACACTCCAGATGGAGAAAACACCCATCTCGTGAGTTACAATACCAGGGCTTCTCAGCAGAGACACATTTCTGAATCCTTGTTGAGCAAATGAACACCTCCACGGTTTCATTAAAAAACCACTAGCTGTTTTCTTCAGAGCCTGAAAATCAGTTGTGAAATTGTGAACTACTGAAGTACACACTAGATTAGTGGGAAATTTCAGACTTCATATTGTAGAGACCATGGAATACCAGAGGACAGGGTCTGTACTTTATCTTCATGGTCTTCTCTAGTACTGCGCTTAGAAGAGGACATTAATAAATGTCCCATGAATTAGATTGACCTGAGAAAAAATTTTAGCAGGCTCAGGGAAAATGAAAAGGAATCCAGCTCTTGGTGCCTCAACTCTTGCCAGCTCTTTCTAGAAGTAAACAAGGGTTCAAGCAGCCCCTTGCAAATCCTCTACCTCTCTCAGACTCTGCCAATAGGACATGGTTGGCCTACAATATCCACCTCTATAATCACTTTAAGCAAAGCGTCTCTTCCAACTTCTCAAACGTTGTTCTTTTTTCATTACTAAAAGAGTGTTTTACTTTTAGATAATCCTATAATGAACTAGCTCAAATGAGCAGAGAGGCAGCAGTGACAACCCATCAATAAAATAATTAAGCAGAAGTGGATTTTAGTAGATTTCTCATGTCACAATAGGAAATCTTGGCTACTTAAAAGAATCCCTTCTTTTTGTTTTAAAAGGAAAGTTAGCTGTAAAAGTATCACTTTCTTATTTCCTTTCTTTTTTTTTTTAGCTGAGCCATCCTGCCACCTGTTGGCAGCTCAGTGGCAGCTCAGCTCGAGCGCGGCGTCACTGGCCCATGTGGGAATCGAACCGGTGACCCTGTTGCTCAGAGCTCGCACTCTTGAGCAAGCTCTTAACCAACTGAGTCACTCAGCCAGCTTGAAAAAGTATCATTTTCATAGAACCCTCATTAACTGCTGATAATACTGCTTATTTAGTCTGAAGATGCATGCACAATGGAGATATCAGTGGAGTACAAGGTGGTTTCCAGAATTTTCTTTTTCCCCTCCCAGTTTTCACTCAGAATTATCTTTAGAATTTAGGCAAGAGACCCTTGACATTTCCTCTCAGTTTTAAGATTCACATTATGGCCTCAGTCCCCTAAGACTTGCACCACCACACATATCCCATGGGAAAAAGCAGGGGTGGGTGGGGGGAAATCATGGTGTGACGGGCACAGATGCAGGACAAAATTCTACCTCTTCTCTCTCTTTCAACCAGCGAAAGAGGAGCATTCCTGACAACAAAAGCTGACCACAGCAGCTACATTTCTTTTGCATCCTCCTCCCCTGGTTGATCCAAGAGCCTGTTAGCCTTGTCTTCCAACACAAGTTCCATGATGCCACTGACCCACTTCACCCTTATCCCCAAGCTTTGCATTATCTTCCACTGGGAGCCTGGGATGAGCTCTGCAACCAGCCTCTGCAGTAATAAACATTCATCCATTACCAAATGGCTTCAAGCTCTGGACAAGAAATAGAAACATAGACCAGAGCTGGCTTTGGGTGCTATATCGAGGGGTAAACAGGAACTAAATAAGGAAGTTAAGTGAACTTAAACTCACTCAGGCTGATGCTTAAAGAGGGAGCCACATATTGGACTGAGATAAGGGACACCCTTGTGTGGTTACATGAAGAGGAAGATAAACTGAATATGGGGCCAAGTGAAATAATTACATACCCATGCTCCATCAGGCCCAAACAGTTCTAGGAAGTTGCCAATGAATTCTCTTGACTTTTCTTCCCACTTTTGAATTAGATCATGACTCTTTTCTTCCACTCTGTTAACAAATTCTTTTGATCTTTCCTCTACATTCTTGACCTTTTCCTTCATCTTGTCTACCTGGTTTTGGAAGCGGTACTTCTTCTCCTGGTCAAAAATTAAAGAAGAAAGAAATGAATTTATCCAAGACGGCATGAGAGTGATCAATCATTCATACTAATGGTTATATTTTATTTCCACTTGTGTTCTTAACCTGAAGAGTCAGAGTGTTGCTACTTCCCAAGGGCTGGATTGATGAGAAGACACATCCCTTGTAAGAAAAGTCATTTGTCATTAGTCTACTTGGATATGTAAAGTGAAGTACAAGTGGTTTTTTTTTTTTAAAAGATTTTTATTGGGGAATTGGGGGAGGGGAACAGCGCTGGGGACTCGGGGGAAGGGGAACAGACAAGTCGCTGTCCCCCTGCTCCTCAGTCTAGCCGTGGAGGACGCCGCCCCACCGGCCCAAGCTGGCACCACCACTGCGCTCTTCCCGGGCGAGATACATCAGTCGCTGGCTTCTGGACGGCCGCCCACCGCGGCCGCCGGCCGCTCACGCTGGCCGCTGGCCACACACGGCAGCCCACGGCAACCCACCGCCACAGGGGCTGCAGCCCACGCCGTCGCCAGCGACCCACAGCAGCCCAGCTCCAGGTTGAGCTGTTGTTCAGCATCTTAGCTGTAGAGGGCAGTGTCACCGGCCCTCACATGCGGGATCCGAACCTGGGCCCTCCGGCGTCCAAAGCCAGCTCCCAACCAAGGTGCCACTCGGCCGGCCCCAAGTGGTTTTAATATTCTCTTTCTTGTAAACATCTGAATTGAATTCACTTTTATAAGAGAAGAACCAAAAACATATATTTGGTCTTTATTATGGGTAGCTATTGGGCAAATACATCCCTTAAGTTCTGCTGGGACTTTTATAAAGTATGAATTATACATAGAATGGCCACTCAGTGGCTACCTGAGTCCTCTGTTTTACTGGAACATGTTAAAACCAATATTGGTTGAAATAAGTGGGCCACTGGTTGGGTCTTGAGACCCTTGAGTTATACTAAAATTTTCATTGTAAATATATTTTCCATTAAGCTAATTGAACTGCATTGATATTCTTAGTGATGAAGAAAGCTTTGGTTCTGACAGCTTCTCTGTACTGGGATTTTGTTCTTCTTATAGTCTTCATGCAGCAGTGCTATGCCTATGTGCCTGGAAGGCATCATATACTGGACAAGTCATATGTCACCTCTAAGCCCCAGTTTCCTCATCTGTAAATTGAGTATAATTATCATCCCTACCTTACAGTGTTGCTGTTAATAATTACAATAGATAAGATAATGCATGGAACATGTTTGCCATAACACGTGGCATTTAGTAAACCCTCAATGTGTGTTGTCTGTTTTATTACTATTCAGTGGCATAGGAATTTAATTGTGTTACTTGATGAGAGTGATATCAAAACCATGAAAATAACATGAGAAAGGGTGTTTTCCTCCATGAAATCATGATACATTTTTTTCCTAATGGGTAATAAGGGTTATTGTTTCTGTTTATTACATGGAACTGAAGTTCATATTTCAGAATTTGTTGAGGCACCTGGAATAATGCAAAACTGAGTCAGGATTTGCTGATTAAGACCTTCCAAACTTTACTGTGGCTTCAGGGTGGGGTGTGAGCTATACATGCTGCCACTCAGCTATATATAATATATGGTTACTATATACAGCTCTCAGGGGCAGCACAGAGTAGTAGAATGAGCACTGGGCTAGGAGTCAAGAGGCTGGGAGGCTGCTGCCGCCTCTGCCTCTACTTTGCTTGAGGCACCTTGGTCTGCTTTCCTCGTTTCCAAATGGAGGGACTTCAACTGGGTGATTGACCTTTGTCAGGTTCCTGTCTCCTCTGAGGTTCTGTGATTCAGCTGTATGCCCATCCAATGCATTTGATTTCATTTCTGGGCTGCGGCCGTATTTGTTGTCACAGAAAGGCCATGAGCGCATCCACACTGACTACACGGTTCCTTGAGCTAAGTGGCTTATCCAAAAGCCGCTTGAAGAGAGTGAGCAAGAACTTTTGGAAATGGCTTGACATACTTGGATGGTTGACTGAAGTCAGTTTAAAAGAACAGTTTAATTTATGGAAATAACCATGGCTTTATTCTTTATAAGATACCAAATAATCACCGTGAATTCTTTTCAGCCACTTATTCTGGTACCACTTGAATCTGACATTTTCCATTTTGTTGCCTGGCTTGTATGAAGCCACAGAACCTGGATTTCCAACACCCCCTGCCTTGTGAGGACAACTAAATAATCACTGATTTACAATTAATGGGCCCCTCCTCATTGTGAAGGTACCAGTGATCGATTTGTATAAGTTGCTGCATAATTATGGCTGCATATAATTATAAGCATCTAGTTTTATAGAAAAATCCCTCTTTGAAAATAAAGTATCTATTTTTGGGGGTTGAAATTCTGTTTAGAATGGAGAGTTCTTGTTTTAATCAACTCCATCAGCTCCTCAGAGTCCAGGCAAATACAGTTGTCCAGGATCACTAACATCACCTCTAACAACTGGGCTGCCCTCTTTGCTTTTTAACAGCCTGTTTTGCTTGTTTTAAAGATTGTTTTAATAGTTGCTCTATTATTAAACTAACAGCAGCTCTGTGAGAACAATACAGCAGAAATACCAAAGGAAGCCAAAGACTTGAGGCTTTATTTAAGCAGCTGTAATTTCTCCGGACAATAAAAAACGGTTGTTAAGGTCTCTAATGAGCATCTGTAAGGCCTTAATACGATCAAAATTTTTAGATGTTAGAACAAGAAAGCATTTTCTCTGGGTTTAGCTTTTCATCACCTCTGTCCTCCTTCCTTCCCTTTGAGCAGAAGACAACTCTGGCCTTTCATGATGGCAGCTCTCCCAGAAACCCTTCGCCCTAGTCAGAGAGCTCTAAAGAAGGGAGGCTGGGGCAAGAGGAGGGAAGCAAGGCAGCTCCTTTATAAAAGGTGAAGCTCACTGCCTGTGCGCCTTAGTTAACTTATGTTACCCCTTTGGACATTAGTTTCTCCATCTGTAAAATAGGGATAATAATACATTATTGGGTTGCTATGCAGGTTGAATGAGATGATAAATGTAACATCAAGAATACTATGTGGCATAAAGTAAGTGCTCAATAAACAGTGGCAATGGTGGCAGCAATGGTGTGATGTGGTGGTTCTCAGAGGGTATGGGATGGCATACTTACGTTTATAAAGCTGACGTTCAGTTCCTTGGCTGTGTACCCTCTCTGGAGGTTGCGTCGGGCATAAACATCATAGTCTCGGACAATTCTGGTGATGATGTCTGATGTTGAGATGCCTTCCGTTCTCTGCGTTGGAACAAACATTCCTGTTCAAATAAGAAAGAGAAGATAAAGAGAAAAAACCAAGATGGCCTTGGCTGACCCATCTTCTTTAATGGCCCTCCTTTCCAGGACAAAGTTACATCTCCTGAGGCTTTCACATCTGGTCCCAGCTGACTCTTCCAGGCTCAGTTCTGTACGCTCTCTTCCTGCAGTAAACACTGCATGTTCATCATTCTGGACCTGTTCCCTGGGTGCACCGTGCACTCCTGGCATTTGCTCATACCCAGCCTTCCTTTCTGCCATGGAGCCCTGTTCCCTGCCCACATCAGCCACAGCATTCCTCCTCATCCTGCAGCATCCAGCTTCAAGGTTATGCCTCTGACGCTACTAGGCAGAATCTACAACATTTAGGACATAACCTCATCTTCCATTAACAAACATATTTTACATGTCTGTCTCCTTGTAGAAAGGGAACATTTTGAAAGCACAGATTATGCCTTGAGTGTCTTTGCATCTCCAGCACCCAGCTTAGTGCCTCTGTGTCTAGCACATGGAAGGTGCTCAATAAATGCAAATTGAATAAGTTAGTGAGTGGGGACTAACAGTTGAGTCAATGAATTAGTCAGATCACAGCAACTCCCCTTCTTCCCCAAGGAAGTCTGTGTCACATTATACCAAAAGAGAAGAAGAAAAAGTATACTATTTTTGTTGTCTCTGATTTAAACACATGGCTATGGGGGTGCTAGATGATTTTATCTCCCTACGACTGTCCTACTCTGGATGGTGATTTCACCACTCAAAGGCCCTTTCATCTAGAATATGTGGGGCTGAGGAAAAATAAGCACAGAGGATGCCAAACTCTAATAGAACTTCCTTAAAGTCCTCAGATATATTTGAGTGTACCAACACAGGGCTAAAAAGCGGTCACAAATGTTATCAAAGACAAGAATCTCGTTTGTGCTTACACTTCTGTTGTCAACTGAAATGCCGTGTTGGCAATTGAGATCTTTCTATCCGGTATGATTATGGCTCCTTAGTCAGAGACATCAGGCATGAGACGGCATGATGGACAGAGCCTGGGGACAGGGTGCTGGGTTCTTGGTTTGTAGACTTGGGCAAGTCTCTCAAACCTCAGAAGACATGTTACTTAACCTCAGTCTCTAGAACTGAGAAATGAGGCAGCTGTACAGGATGACCTTGGGCTCATCTGAGCCACTTCTCTCTCCCTGAGTCCCTACACCCCATTTCCTTCTAGTCACCAATCTCACCCTAAATATCTCCCCAATTCACCCACTTTTCTCCATATCTACACCAATCTAGCACCATCTTGTTCAAAGAGCCTCAAAACAGTTTCCAGTGATGTCTTTTTTGTTCCCTCATTCCACTTTCCCCATAGCAAGACCCACAGAGCAGTGTTTCAAAAGGCAAGTCAGACTCCTGTCCAATATCCTTCATTGCCTTTCTACTTTCTTCTGCATTTAGAGCCAAGTCCTTAACTTGGCTCTGTATCAGCTTGCATCATCTCTTCCCTGTGCTTCTCTCCAGCCTCATCTCAGACCCTGGCCCCCTTCACTCCCTAAGCCAAGCCCCTATGCTACACAGCTGCAGGGGGCACCATGCTCATTATACTCTGCGGAACTGGGCAACAGGCTGACTCTGCCTTGGCCCAGCCACATTGGACTTCAGTGTCTTGAAAGGGCTGGCTCCCCTCTCCTCCTTTTGCCACAAACACACTCTCTACCTGGTTAACTCTTGGTCATTCATTTTCACCTTCAGTGTCACTTCCTCAAGGAAATCTGTCTATCCCCAGACTGGGTCTTCCTGCTTGTTAATCCCTCCCATGGTCCAACTCCTCTTTTCCCTCAAATAGTCCAAGGTCTTTATAAAACATCTGTTCAGTAATGGCCGTCCCCACTTGACTATAAGCTACATGAGAGAAGAAACTGCTCCTGTCTCATTCTCTTGTATAATCTCAGCACTGGGCGACAAGCAGGCACAATAGGAATATTTGTTAAATGAATGACTACATGAATATTGCTAAGTGCCTTTCCAAATCCAGTTCTTTCTGATTCTACTGACATGGGAGAATTTTTCAGTCTTCTGGCCCCTATCAGGGTGTCCCTTTGGAGCTTTCTTTTGGTATTATCTGCACATTCACAGTATCAGCAGCAGCAGGGTGGCACTGCTGATGTTAGAGACAAAACATCCAGTTCCTAATATTCTGTGGCTCAGAGGACAGAGTTGGATTTTGCCACTAGACCAAAACTTATCACACCGCCTTCTAAGAAGGTGGACTAAAACACGGAAAACCAAATGGTAGGCAGAGGATGCAAACATCTAAATGCATGGATATAGATGGCACCCAAATGTCCCAGCCATGCAGGGCACTTTGGTGGGTGGGGAACGCTGAGTGGTCCCAGGTTAGGAGGACCTGAAAGAACAGCCTCATCTGGTGGCAGCAGTGGGGCCCCTTTTTCAGCAGACAGATATTTCACCCTCACCCCTCCTGCTGAAATAAATGTTAAGAAGATTCTCTAGCTACTAAAGGATTTTTGCAAGTCACTTAGACACTGGTGACAAGAGCTCACCCTTTTTCTGAAGCCACAGGGTGAAGTCTCTGTGGCTAAGCAGCTGAAAGGTAGGGCTGGGGAGAAATCTGCTTTGGCTGGCTGGGAGGTAGGTCTCTGAAAGAAGCCAAGCCCTCTGCTGACATAATGAGGCACCCGGCTTCCTCCACATCCTAATTATTGCTCTGCTAAAAATATTCAGTAATGAGCATGATCAGAGAGCCTTTTTTATCATGCTTTTCAGAATTGCAGCGTTTGGTTATGGAGTTATTTTAAGAAGCAGCAAAGCACAAGTTAATGAAGGAAACTTTCAACAGTAGTAGGCAATATTAGAATGATGATGAGTAATGTGGACCTTACAGTCTATTTCATTCAAGCTCCATGTTTTCATCCAGCTTTGCTGGACGATTTCGACATGTAGTCCTGACAAGCAAAGCAGAGTGCTGTAAAGTTTGATTCATGCCCTTGATATCTCTGGCTTTATCTGAAGTGATTTCTGAGTTTCAAAATATGCTTTGATTGGACTATAGAAACCAAATGTGGATGCTTAGGCTATTTCTGAGCATCTTTCTCCCACAGTGAATACACTGGTGGCTTCTATCTGGGCCTCAAACGGGTCTCTGCTGCGGCTCTCCCTTAATGAGGATTCAGCAGAGCGGATCAATGGATCACAGGAAAGGGTCCCTGTGCATGTGAAGTCACACATAGTCTTATGCCTGTGCTCCCAGGGCATGTGAAATACCACCTGACTATTCAATTTGGAAATGGGAATTGTGGTGAATTAAAGATGGGCACAATTCCTATCCCCTGGAATCGGGGCTGGCCTTAGTGACTTGCTTATACTAACTCGAATGTGGTATAAGTGACGCTGAGTGACTTCCAAGGCTAGGTCAGAAGCCTTGTGGGTTCTGTCGAGATTGCTAGCCCTCCAAATGCCTCCTTTGAGGGTGCACACTCTGAACCCAGCTGCTATGCTGTGAGAAGCCCACACAAACATGTGACCACGTGTAGGTGCTCCAGTGTCAAGTCCATCTGAGCTCCCTGTGGGCGGCCAGCCACATAAGTGACCCATCTGGGACCTGCAGCCCAGCTGGGCCTGCAGATGACCACAGCCCCAGGCAACATCTGACAACTGTTTGAGAGACCCCAAGACCCCAAGCAAGAACCACTCAGCCAACCCCTTGCTGAAATCCCACCCCACAAAATCATGAGCAAAATAAAGTGGATCTTTTAAGTCACTAACTGCGGGAGTGATTTCTTATGCAACAACAGAGTGCTGGATTGCTTAGAGTTAGAAAAATGTTGGACCTGTTCCTACATCTAAACAAATGGACTTGAGGTTTTACTCCCTAAAATCAGGAAAGCAACTTTTTCTTAGGTTCCCAGAGGCCACTCACCCAGAAATCAAACTACCACCAAATGCTTGTTCCTACTCTACAAGGTAGCTGGGGAACTGATTCCTTTAACCCCGGAGGTAACCCTGGGTGAACCAGAATCCCTGGTCTAGATTCTAGACCTCACTACTCTAAGTGGGGTCTGTGGAGTTGCAGTATCTAACAACCTGGGAGCTCATCAGAAATGGGGATCTTAGGTCCCACCAGGCCCACTGAAACTACATTTCCGTTTGACGAGCTCTGGCCTCTACCAGGTCCTTCACAGCAGTTTTAGGGAGGGAGCAGCTGGTTCACACCTCAGATCTTACAAAGACCTGAAGAGGTAATAATCACTTCATGCCATAACCCACCTTGATGTACTGATGCATCCCAGTTTCTCGCCCTCCCCACCATGTTCCTCAGCAGCCTTGCAATTCTGACGTGTGTGGGGTTTCCTTTCTTGGAACTCCGGACAAACGAGGTTGGGATTTGACAACGTCAGGCCTTCCATTCTTACCTAAAGCTCCTGAGCATTGAGGGGAGCGTTTCTGAGAGCACGGGGCAGAACCGACGGGCAGCCCTGCTGGGGGCGGCAAGGAGCTTCCCCACCTCAAGGGAAGGTAGATGCAGCTGAGAATACAGGAAACTGTGTTCAGCTTTTGATTTCTAAACCTAGCTCTTGTGAAGGCTCATTTCAAAAGGAATAGTTACGAAAGGTAAGGTTTTCACCTGAAAGAGCCAGGCTCTGAGGACTACAAAAAGGGTCTTCTAAATCCCAGAAGTGTCCCTTTAATTATTAAGAACCAAAGGCTGAGTGGACTCAGGGTACAAGAATGTCTTACCCTAGGCCCTGGAGTGGGGAAGATATGAAATTGAAAGGGGGGCAGTTTCTTGCCCTCCAGGAAGAAGAAAATCCCCTCCTGGGGTTGAGGAAAAGAGCCCAGAGAGGGATCAGTAGGCAAGCAGCGGAAGCCAGGGAACATGAGCAGGGCTTGTCCCTTGCCCCCCACTCAGGTTCAAATCCCAGGGGCAGGGAAGAGACCCCCTGAGAAAGTCCAGAACAGAGGAGCTGGCACCCTGCTTATCTCCAGGAACTTTGGGAGAAAATGGTGTCACAGAGGCTCTGTGCCAACGTGGGGAGCCCTCAGTAGAGCATTTCTCATGATGGGCAGGTCAGACAGGGCCTGGCATAGCTCTGTCCCACCGCCCGTGTTTCCCTTACCTTCCAGTAGATTATGGAAGACATTTTTAAAGTTCCCAGGACCCTCTCTAGGAACACTGAAGGTAGCTGAGATTTAGGATCGGTAAGACTGCTGAGTGGCACACCTGTAGCACATTTAAGGAAATCCTGCAGCAGAGGTTGTGGCAACAACAGGCCAACAGATGGAGGAAGTGGCTGAGTGTCAGACAGCTGTAGTGGGAGTCTGGTAGCTACGGGTGATGGCTGAGTAGGTCTTGATACTCCAAACAAAAGGTCAGCAAGAACTAGTTCCCCACCTCATGACAGGCCAATATATAAGTCCCCAAAACATAGATCACCCCAGGAGAAAAAGGCCAAAAGTTGATTCCTCACAATCTAAGTGCAAATCTAGAAGAGTCTGAGTTACTTCATATGTCAAGCATGTTTTTTTCCTGCAAATGGGGGCTCCTAAGTAAGTTCAGTTACAGAAATTACTTTTGTCCCCCTACCCAGTTGGTCCTTCCCCCACAAGAGACCTTCTCGTGGCATTCTCCTGCTGCAGAGTGGCATCTGGCTCCATGTGACATACAGAATGAAGACTAAACCATCTTGCCCCACCAGTCTCTATCTCTGCTCTCGCCTCTATACACCGCATACTACAGGAACATTGTTGACTTTCTCCAAATATGCTGCATTTCTTCATAAACTCCCACCGTTGGACATGTTTCCCCAGCCTGCTGTATATGCCCCATCACAGGTTTATAATATTTTGGTATAATTATGTCTGTTGCTGCTCTCTCTCAAGGGTAGGGCTATGTCTTATTCGTATTTGCATTCCATTTTCCCTCCAACAGTTCCTGGCTTGGGGATGTACTCGGGGGATTCATGGGTCAATCAACGAGCATCCAAACCATCCAAAGATGGACTGGGCTGTGGAGGCAGGGAGCTCCCCATCGTGGGAGATGTATAAGTATCAGTTCTACCAGAAGCTGACGGTGATGCCAAGGAAGGCATAGGAGACTACGTTAGTGACCCTTGGGAGCCCATCCTACCCCAAGAGTCTGAAGGTCCATGAATACCAGGAAGACTGTAGTGGCAGCAGGCTGATGGTGAGGGATGGTGGGACCAACATGGGTTGAGTTCAGGTGGGCCCCAGGAATAGGGGAAGATGGCTCTGATCACAGATGTCAGCAATGGGGGTAGCTCAAGTACAATGTGGGGTGTACAGACTTCTTGAAATCCCTATGTAAAGCATATGATCATTCACTAAAGTATCTGTACCATGTGAGATATTGGTTTAATGTCTGTAGGAAGGTATCCATGGATTTACCTACAGCACCTGTAGATGAGATGTATGGTAGAAAGTAAAACAGCAGAAAATAAACCAAGCCATTAAAAATCGACTTCTGGGGCCGGCCGAGTGGCGCGATGGTTAAGAACTCGCTTGGGATGCCAGAGGGCCCCGGTTCGGATCCCACATGAGGGCCAGTGACACTGCCCTCTACAGCTAAGATGCTGAACAACAGCTCAACCTGGAGCTGGGCTGCCGTGAGTCGCTGGCGACGGCGTAGGCTGCAGTCCGTGTGGCAGTGGGTTGCCATGGGCTACCGTGTGTAGCCAGCAGCCAGCGTGAGTGGCCAGCCGCCGCAGTGAGCGGCCGTCCAGAAGCCGGCGACTGATCTGCCTCGCCTGGGAAGAGCGCAATGATGGTGCCAACTTGGGCCAGTGAAGCAACGTCCTCCACAACTAGACTGAAGAACAAAAGGACAGCAACTTGTCTGTTCCCCTTCCCCAATCCCCCAGCACTGTTCCCATCCCCCCAATTCCCCAATAAAAATCTTTAAAAAAAATCGACTTCTGCCCCTACCTTTAGCTAAAATACCAATTCCAGCCCATCTCTTCCTCATTCTTCCTTGCTCTGAGATCGTCATGCAGCAATAGGCTGATGGGAGGTTTATGGAAGGTGGTCTGCTAAAAGAAGGGGGATGGAGAAGCTGACTAATTCAGGTTATTATGCTGTCCCCTCCAACTCGGACATCTCATTTTTAGGGTCAGAAAAGTCATCTGACCTTATAAGAGGATGGAAGTAATTACCTTTTCCCCATCTGCCTTTTTAAGTAATCCAAATGGATATATTCTGGGGAGGCAGGATATTAAAAAAATCCCGGCAATGACTATTTTAATTCTTAGGTGATTATTTTAAACTCTGTGACATTGACTAAAAACCTCAGCTCAGGAAATGACAAGCATTGGGTAGTGAGTGTACAGCAGAGACTATTTTTCCATTATACATTTGCCCAAAAGAGCACGTACAAGTTATGATTTATATTTGATTGCCTGTTACAATTAGAGCAAGAGAAGTGCAAAATCATAGATATAATTTTAAAGATCGTTCATTCAGATCATGGTCATTCTTGAAACAAGTCAAATGGTAAGTAAGCCCTTACATGTCTCACAGAGATGTTGCTGGGTTGTAAGGCTATGATGGTTTGTACTCACTTTGTTGCAGTGGTCTGGAACCGAACCCGCAGTATCTCCAAGGTGTGCCTGGAATTTTGTGGCCAGCATCCCCTTCAGTAAAGGGGTGAGTGAGGGGCTCAGAGCCAAGATACCAGTGGAAAGCAAACAAATTGGATGCAAAGGCCCGTATAATTCAGACCAAAATATAACCGCTGCATCTAAATAATATGAAAAATTCCACATGATAGAAGTGTGTGCCCAAATTATCTAAATGGCTCCATTCCCCATGTGTTGGGAAGAGCCCTTGCAGACAGAAGGCTTCCATGTTAAGCTAACTCCCCATCATACTGCATAAAAGCACTCTCTTGTTCAGCCAGCACTGTGCTGGGGGTGCAAAACTGGATGAGACATGGCCATGGCCTGTGGCACTTCATTCTGGCTAGTGATACACACACAGAGAAACCATCAGGATGACACAAAAGGGAGCTGAAAGGGAGGTCTGTGTGCAATAAGTGTCAGAGGAGGATGGGGAGGATGGGTATTGAATTATGCCTCAGGGGGATAGGGCATGTCTAGGCTGGCTCAGAAGCTGGGCCTGGAAAAAGCACAGAAGCTCAGGGGAAGGGCATTCCAAGCCCAGAGAACAGCAGAGAAAAGGCACTAAGCGGGGTGTGCCTGGAATATAGGATCTGTGGAAGGTGGTGCATAGAATCCAGGCTGTGAGATGGAGAGGCAGGACAGGGCCGAGGGACAGAAATCGATAACAAAAACCAGGAGCCGTGAGAGAGACAGAAGGGAAATTAGAAGGTCCAGAAGCATCCCAGGAGCATTGGACAAGAGCGTCTAAGAAAGGAGAGTGTTCAGCATGGTTGGTATGCCTACAGGAGGACTGAAATAAGGCCACTGGAGTAGGTGGTTCAAAGATCATTGCAGAACTGAGGAAGGATGGGACAGAGGTTGGAGTACAGGTGGCTGAGGAATGACAGGGAGGTGCACCTGCAAGTTGCCTAGAAGGGGAGGACTGAGCAAGGATTTGGCTGGAGAAGGGGGAAGAGAGGACAGAGGTAAGATTTGGGCTTGTTTTATTTGTTTTTGTAGGCTTCCACTTGATTGTAAGCCAAGAAGAAACTACTGGAGAATGAGAACCTTAGGTAGCAAAGAGAGGAAGAAGAATGAAAGAAAACAAGCTCTGGGGAAGGAAGAAGGTAAGTTCAGATAAAGAGGTTAGCCTAGGACAGGAAACATACTCGTCCTCCTCAAGATGCAGAACAGTTCCTTCAGAATGGCTGCCATCAATAAATCAACAAACAAAAAGTGTTGGTGAGGATTTGGAGAAAAGGGAGCCCTCATACACTGTTGGTGGGATTGCAGAATGGTGCAGCCACTATGGAAAACAGTATGGCAGTTCCTCAAAAAATTAAAAATAGAACTACCTTATGACCCAGCAATTCCACTCCTGGGTACTTATGCAAAGACATCCAAAACACTAATTCGAAAAAAGATATGCACCCCTGTGTTTACTACAGTGCTATTCACAATAGCCAAGACATGGAAACAACTGAAATGCCTATCAATAGACGATTGGATAAAGAAATTATGGTACATCTATAGAATGGAATATTACTTGGCCATAAAAAATGAAATCTTACCATTTGCAACAACATAGATGGACCTAGAAGATACAGAGTCTGACAATTAAGTTCGCAAACTCACCCTACAAAAAGTGCTACATACCTCTTTGCTGAATATCACTATGGTCATCTTCGAAGTACTCCCCTTGGGAAGCTATGCACTGACGCCAGCGCCTAGCCCACCTTTCCAAGCAATTTTGGAGCTCTTTTGCTTGTTTTTTTTTTTTAATTTTTATTGGGGAATTGGAGGGATGGGAACAGCGCTGGGGAATTGGGGGAAGGGGAACAGACAAGTCGCTGTCGTTTTGTTCTTCAGTCTAGTTGTGGACGACGTTGCTTCACTGGCCCAAGTTGGCACCATCATTGCGCTCTTCCCGGGCGAGGCAGGTCAGTCACCGGCTTCTGGACTGCCGCTCACTGCGGCTGCTCGCCACTCACGCTGGCTGCTGGCTACATACGGTAGCCCATGGCAACCCACTGCCACAGGGGCTGCAGCCTATGCCATCGCCAGCTACTCACGGCAGCCCAGCACCAGGTTGAGCTGTTGTTCAGCATCTTAGCTGTAGAGGGCAGTGTCACTGGCCCTCATATGTGGGATCCGAACCGGGGCCCTCTGGCGTCCCAAGCCAGTTCTTAACCATCGCGCCACTCGGCCGGCCCTGGAGCTCTTTTTCTGAAATGGCGATCAGAGCTGTTGTCCTATTACCCTTGATGTCCTGAATGTCATCAAAATGGCTTCCTTTCAATATTTCTTTTATCTTCGGTTAAAGAAAGAAGTCACTGGGGGCCAGATCAGGTGAGTAGAGAGGGTGTTCCAATACAATTCTTTGTTTACTATCTAAAAACTCCCTCACAGACAGTGCCGTGTGAGCTGGTGCATTGTCGTGATGCAAGAGCCATGAATTGCTGGCGAAAAGTTCAGGTCATCTAACTTTTTCACGCAGCCTTTTCAGCACTTCCAAATAGTAAACTTGGTTAACTGTTTATCCAGTTGGTACAAATTCATAATGAATAATCCCTCTGATATCAAAAAAGGTCAGCAACATTTTTGCAACAAGTTCACAAACTTAATTGTGACACCTCATATTATGCTAAGTGAAATAAGCCAGACTGAGAAAGACAAATACCATATGATCTCACTTATGTGGAATCTGAAGAACAAAAATAAATGAACAAACAAAACAGAAATAGACTCATAGGAATAGAGAACAAACTGATGGTTGCTAGATAAAAGGGGGTTGGGGAATGGGTGAGAAGGTGAAGGGATTAGGAAGTACAAATCGGTAGTCACAAACTAGTCGTGGGGATGTGAAATACAGTATAGGGAATATGGTGTATAATGTTGTAAAAACTATGTATGGTGTCAGATAAGTACTGGACTCATTGGAGGGATCACTTCATAAATTATATAAATTCCTAACCACTACATTGTACACCTGAAACTAATATAAAATAATATTGAATGTCAACTATAATTTTAAAAAATTATATATATATATATATATATATATATATATATATAATATGTATGTCATGGGATGTAGAGTACAGCATAGGGAATATAGTCAATGGTATTGTAATAGCTATGTATGGTGTCAGATGGGTAGTAGACTTGGGGTTATCACTTTGTGAGGTGTGTAAATGTCTAGTCATTATGTTGTTTTGTACACCTGAAACTAATAATAATAATAAAAGATGCAGGAGAAGAGTCAAGGATGCATGAGTTACGGGTAAATTGGGGCGGGAAGGGGAAGAAGAGGAGGTAAATGTCACCAGGGAGCCCCGAGAATCCTGCTGAGGCTAGAAACCAGATCTGTTACAAAGCCCAACAGCAATTCCCCCAGCATAGGAGTAGGAACAGAGACCTTGCTGATGGAATTAGCTCCAGGGAGCCTATAGTAGAAGGAAACTCACCTCTTTCCAGCCCCCCAGTAACTCCCTGGAGCCTACCAGAGTCTCTGACCTTAACGGACATGCTTAATGACAAATGAGACAACTTTCAAAGCTCTGGCACTATGTCTGCTTTCCACAACATCACTTAACTGTTTCAGAAAGAAAACATTTTACCTGATTCTACAAATACTTATCCATTCTTTTTTTGCTTCTGAGTGTGGTACCTGAAGATATTACAGTCATGTGACAGAATAACATATGGCAGAACTGACTTTGTAGACAAGAAGTCCAGGTTGTTAGTCAGTTATCTGTCTTCTTCTGAAAGGAACTTTCTTGGGAGTAGAAAATAATTTCATTGTGAATGAAAAAAACAGTTTCCCTTTAAACAATAGGGTCCTGTGATTTTAGTCTGATGAACTCTAAAATCTAACCTCAAACCGCAAGTTGAGTACTTTGGGGCTCAGGTTAATTCCAATATAAATAACCTAACTGGTGTCTGTGCCATTTAGCACATGTCAGCAGAGGGTTATAGGGGCTAATAGGGAGACATCTGAAATTCCTATACCTTGTATGTCTGCGCTGCAGAACTAGGGCAGATGTCTCATTAAATGTGATTATTGTGCCACAGTGGACAGGGGAGCCCAGGAGCACTCCTCACCTGCTTCCTTTATATGTTTATATACGTCATCAGAGCCAGCAGAAGAGTATGGAATGTCGTCATGGGCCACAAAATCAATCTGTTGGAAAGAGAAAAGAGTGACGTCACCCCTGGCATGGATGCACATGTCTGTGATCTGAAAATGCCTTTGTGAAATACAGAAACTGTAATAAACAGTTGAAATAAGCAGTTTATAATGTGGATTGGAGTCCTTAACTGAAAGGTATTTCCAACTGTCTCCATTTCCATGAGACAATGGGAACTAAATTGGTTTCTCTCCTTTGCTGGTCCCTCTTTCTCTACTACCTCTGATAGTAGGTTTTCTTGGCCTTCTGTTTTTCTATACTTGGCCTCTAAACTTTGTCCTTCAGAGAATTCCTTCATTCTTCAGGTTTGATTCACCCCTGCTATGATGAGGAGCCCAAGTCTGCATTTCCTATCCCACTGATGGCAACAGGCCCTCACACTTAAGTAGTATCTTATATCGTGGAAATGAATTCAGTCTGATGAATGAATTTAGTTTCGTTTCTCATTTTCACAACCACCTTGTGAGGTAGGTAGGGCAAATATTACTATTTCAGTTGGGACATAAATCTGCTGAAACTGGCAAACTTGTCAGATTTTCCCAAAGTTTCTCTTTCTCTTTCGCCACCCCTTGCTGTCACTTTGAAAATCCACCTCTCTGGAATTTAATTCATCCTGAAACTGGTGCCCCCTTCCAACGGCACTTCCATTTTCCCAGTTCATCTAGGCCCCAAACACCTTGGCATTGCTTCACTTCCTCTCCATCGCTACTACACTAACCTAGGGTCCTGTCACCTGGGTTATTGACACCAACTTGTACTTCACCTTTCTCACTGCAGACTCTCTCCTCCCCAAGCCATCCTTCTGTCACATGGGGATCCTACTTCAACAGAATTTTCTTCTTGTCATCCTTGTACCTGCTGCAATAGTTCCCTATTTCCTACTATTTCAAGTAAAACCTCCTTGCCTAGCTTTCAAAGCCCTTTATAACACAGCTTTGCTGCACCTCGAGAGGTAGTTTTGAGTTAGAAGTTTAACTTGCCTGGGTATGATTCCTGCACCACCACTTGCTTGCTATATAAGTTATAAATTGGTGGTAAAGATTAAATTAGGATTTGCCAACCTCAATACCAGTTGCATTCTGAGCTGATAATTCTTTTTTTTTTTGGGGGGGGGGTTCTGCACTGTAGGATGTTTAGCAGCACCCCTGGCATTTACCCACTAGATGCCAGTAGCACCTCTCCAGTTGTGACAGCCAAAAATATTTCCAGACATTGCCAAATGTCCCTTGGAAGCAAACTCGCTCTCACTTGAGAATCATTGGATTTAATGATATAATTATGTAAAAGTGCTTAAAAATAATAATGGGTATACAGCAAGTACTCAACAAATGCTAGTTATTATTATTAATTCTATTCTTAGTACTCAAACTTAGATCCTCCTCCTTGCCAATGTATAATAATAACAATAACAACAACTCCTCAGAGTAGCCATGAGAGCGAATGCAATTTGTATAAGAGCAAAGCACTTAGCACAGTGCTGGGCACATGGTAAAATAGTAAGTGGCAGCCATCATTACCATCACGAGTTTCCCATAATGCCCAGCACAAGTTGAATACACAATAGATGCTTAGTGAAAATGTGTTAGTGATTGCCGAAAGTAAATCATATTGTAGTTCTTCCTTTTTCTTTTTATTCTTGCTGGGAAATTGTCTCCTCTGCTATTACCCATGCACATTTATCAGTATTCTCTATTCTCTTCTGTATTGTGAATTTAAAAATAGAAAAGAAAACTCTTAGAACAGCTTAATCTTATTTTTTTGTACTGTTCATAAAAGGAGAGAATAGCTCCTAATGTGGGACTTGTAGGGAGATACAAAGCACATAATTTGATGCAGATCAAAAGAATTTCTCATGTTTTCAACTAATAAAAATCTTATATCAGTAGGAGTCTCAGGGTCACAAAATCATAGATATAAAGTTTTTTCCTTAAAGGCTGACCCCTGCCCTTCTGGATAAGATATGTGTTCATCTGTTCCATGAAAAATCATGCCTGTGAATCTGTAAGCACAAATAATGATGATGATGATGATGGTGATGACATTTTTGGAGCTCTTGCTAGAGGCCAGCCAGTGTTCCAAGGGTTTCACTTAGATGATCTCATTGGATCCTCATGAGGAACAGCCCCATGAGGAAAGTACCAATATCACCCCATTTTACAGTTTAGGTAAGTGAGTTCAATTTTTTGCTGAAGGTTAGGAAGGGATAGAGGCCACACTTGGACCTTGGTGGTCTCGCTCCAGAGCCCACACTGAAGAAGTGAGAGGATATCAGTCCCCAGGCTGGGGCAGAAGAGAGGTGCTACATCAAGTGCCATCACATGATGGTTCCTGAAGTTACCAAGTTACCTCTTTAGGAAGTTGGAAGAGTCTTGGGGCTTTCTGGGTACTGGCTACAGAGCCAGGCTCCCTAATTCTGCTACTTAGAGACCATGGAAGAATAAGTACCTTGTGTTTTTCCAGAAACTCTGGTGTGAGTGTCCATGGAGCATCTCTGATGACTTCGTCTACATAGCGACAGTGTCTGAGAGCTTCGTATCTCTCTGCTTCATTCATCACGGTGAAACCTTTGAATTTGTGGGTGAGGTCATCACTGCAGACTGAAACAGGCAAAAGCATTAAGTGCTGTTAGCTGGCCCAGGCCCTGTTCACAGCCATCCCAGTACAGACATGGCTTCTTTGAAAGGAGCTCAGCCTTGCTAGGTGCTTGGCATAATCAAACTCAGTTTTTTTACAGGAACAAAGGATCAGGAAACTGAAGCAAGCAGAAATCCACCAGCAATTCAGAATTTCATTTTAGTGCTAATTACAACTGCATTCTCCACCCTGGCTTTTATTAACATTATTCTCTACACGACCTAACGAGACTTTCATGTCTTTTTATTTCCCTATCCCACCCTTCAGTGAAAATTACTATTCAGAAATCAAATGATCAAATGAAGAGACAGAAAAGAGAGAGAGAGAGAGAGAGAGAGAGAGAGAGAGAGAGAGAGAGAGAGAGAGAGGGAAACCAAGGGGCCTGAATTGTAGAAGGTTGGAACCATCACAGTTCCAATTCCTTTACTAGATCATTGTACTTAGTAACCCAAGTGTCATTCACGTGCATGCACATGTGTGTGCATGCACACATTTCTGTTCCCTGGATTGAAGTCTAGTCACTACACATCTGGCCACACAGTCAGGAGGATAAAGTCTTGAAATAGAAGATCTGGTCTAGCCGAGTTCATCCTTCCCACTTCTCTTATGCTCTCTAAATCTCAGGTTCCTGAACCCTCAGATGGGGATAATAATATCCTCCACTCTCAGCCATAGAGAGGATTTTTTGTGAGGAGTTACATGAAAGTGCTTTGAAATAAATGGAACAATATATATTATTCATTATCCTACCCGGAATATATTTTTTCTGTTGGCAAAGGCAGATTTCCGGAGCCTTCCTACACGTCAGGAATAAATGTCATTGTGGGTACAGCACCTGTGTGTCAGTATCCCGGTGAGGTTCTTGCTGCAGAGGATCAGACCCCGACTGCTTCTTAAGATGACTTGTTTTTTTCTTTACGGTATTATGTATACACAACACATTTACAAATTTTAAGTGTATGAGGTATTTTTTTTAAAGATTTTTTTTAATTGGGGAATTGGGGGGATGGGAACAGACAAGTTGCTGTCCTTTTGTTCTTCAGTCTAGTTGTGGAGGACGTTGCTTCACTGTCCCAAGTTGGCACCATCATTGCGCTCTTCCCAGGCGAGGCACATCAGTCACCGGCTTCTGGACGGCCGCTCACTGCGGCTGCTGGCCGCTCACGCTGGCTGTTGGCTACACACGGTAGCCCATGGCAAACCACTGCCACAGGGGCTGCAGCCTACGCCTCCCCGGGGACTCACGGCAGCCCAGCTCCAAGTTGAGCAAGTTGAGCTGTTGTTCAGCATCTTAGCTGTAGAGGGCAGTGTCACTGGCCCTCATATGTGGGATCCAAACTGGGGCCCTCTGGCATCCCCAGCCAGTTCTTAACCATCGCGCTACTCGGCCGGCCCTGTATGAGGTATTTTTTAAAAAACAAAAATACGATCCTTTTCTTGGAACCCAATCATGCTCCATATCCAGAACCAAATCTGGCCACAGAGTCAGTACAGCCAACAGCCACGCCCGGCATCCTTGGAGAATCTCCTATTGCAGCCCTCACACACCCTGCATCCAAACCATCAGCAAAGCTGCTGGCTGTGCCTTCACTTGCAGCTAGAAGCAACATTCTTCTCACCACCTTCACCTCTCCCTTCCCAGCCCATTCACCATCTCTCCCATGGATTACTGCACTGGGCTCCTAACTGCTCTCCTGATTCTGATCCTGCCCACCCCCACCAGCCTGTTCTCATCAGCCGGAATGATCCCATTAAAACCTGTCAGACTGACATTCCAAGGCTCCCATCTCCCTCAGAGTAAAAGCCAAACTCCTCCAGCAGCCTACAGGCTCCTACAAGATCCACACCTCCACCCCTCCTTGCCTCTTTAACTGCATCCCCTGTTTCGTCTCAGCCCCTGGCCTCCTTGCTGTTTCCTGAATCCACCAAGAATGTTCCTCCTCAGGTCAGGGCTTGGCACTTCTTGTTCCCCAAACCTGGAACAGCTGTGCTCCAAATATCCATAGGGCTCACTCTCTCTCCTCCTGTAAGTCTTCCCCGACCACCGTCTTCTAAACTGCAATCCCATCACCACCACAAGCAGTCTCCATCCCCTTTCCACTTTACTTCTCACTATGGCACTTGTCAATCTATATTGGTTTTACTTCATTTTGTTTATGATTCGTGTTCCTCTACTAAAATATAAGCTCCCTGAGGACAGGGGCTTTTGTCTGTTTTATTTTCTGATAGCCCATAGGGGCCTCTTAACAAATATTTGTTGAATGAATTAATACTGCCTGATACATATAGATGTTCAATAAATGTTGACTATGATTTAAAATAACAGATTTGTATTTATCTGCAGGCACATTTCAACACCATACATGCAAATAAGAGAATAGTGTGTCTCTAGACATGTATGTGTATGCCCATATACCTCCTATATCTACTTCCTGAGATGCTGTATAGACATACGTAGAATACAACACATTAGAGAAAACAGTGTCGTGGTTTACACATTTCCAAAACACCATCACCCATGTGGCTGGCTTGAAAATCTTGATGAGTATCAGGATCACCTAAGGAGCTTGTTAAATATAAATATGCCTAGGCTCCAGTCCCCAAGATTTTGATTCAGTGGGTGCTATGGTCTGAATGTGTCCCCCTGCCCCAAATTTATATGTTGAAATCTCAACTCCCAAGGTAATGATATTCCGAGGTGGGACTTTGGAAAGTCATGAGGATGCAACTTGCATGAATAGGATTAGTGCCTTATAAAAGAAGCTCCAGAGAGCTCCCTACCACCTTCCACCATATAAGAAAACAGCGAGAAGGCACTAACTGTCAATCAGGAAGAGGGCCTTCGCCAGAAGGAGATGTTAGCGCCTTGACCTTGGACTTCCCAGACTCCAGAACTGTGAGGAATAAACTGCTGTTTTTAAGCTATTCAGTCTGTGGCATCTTGTTATAGTAGCCTGAATGGACTGAGACAGCGGGTCTGGAGTAGGGCCCAGGAAGCTTTATTTTTGACAAGCTTCAGGGAAGATTGTGATACACACAACATTTGAAAGCCCTGAAGCATATTATGAACATCTTGAGTAAAAGCCCAGCCTGTTTGTGAATCAACCATCACAACCAGCTGTTGAGGGTGGGCGGGGGCAGGGGAGGAGGCAGGGAGTAGAGCCATAATGACTATGTTATGTATCGATTCACTGACTGTGTGAGCTTTGACTCCATAAATTGGAATTATTTATGGGCCAACCTATACAATTTACAAATTGATCTAAGACTTTAAATGTTCTTTTAGGACTTGACTAAAACACTACCTCAAGAATTATATTGAGCAGAAATGGATTTGAGGTCCATCAATTTTCTATTTTAAACACCACAAAACTAGGCCAAACCATATTCCACACCCTGCCTTTTGAACCTGCACCTGAGCAATTTGGTATAACTTCTAGATGACCGAGATAATGGCCTAACAGAGCACAGAGCAAACAAACATCCTGTTTATGACAATACAGGGTCCTATTTTCATATCCCAGGGGTGACCTCAAGAAGCAGCTGAACATGCTGACCAGTTATTGTCTAAACATTAATTACACCAAAGCAGCACTGTTGTTCTTGAGTCTTGGCAAATGCTCTCTGACAACCAGATGGAGAACTCTGAGCCATGGTGTTCGTTCCATGGATGAATTCACTGAGCTATCAGGGAGCTCATGCTTCAGCTAAACTATCCTGGCAGCTCACTGTGCTCAAAATAAAATGTTACCAGTACCCCTAGACTAATCAGGGGGATCACTTTGTAAGTTATGTAAATGTCTAATCACTGTGTTGTACACCTGAAACTATAATATTGTATGACAACTGTAATTGAAAAAAATTTTTTTTAATTAAAAAACATATACTACCAGTTCCTTGCAGGAGAGAAAATATAACATAGGGGTTTGAACTTTGGAGCCCAGCAGATTTAGGTTCTAATCCCAGCTCTGCTATTTATTACTGGGAAAGGTACTCAAACTCTCTAAGCCTCAGTTGCCTGTCTTTAAAACATGGTGAAGTTTTGAGAGTTAAATTTGATCCTCTGTATGAGTAGAGAACAATACCCAGTAATGTTTGCCATTTATTAATAGTAGTAGAAATATAGGACCATTTATGGCAATATTCATTTGTGTTTTGGGCTCTGTCTTTTCCCTGCTGCTGCCACTCCAAGCAAGTCCCCAGCCTCTTGGCATAAACTGCCCCACAGAAGCCGTGAAGTTCAACTCGCTGGTAAACAGCATGCCCTCCTGGCTACTGTTTTCCTGAAGCCAGAGATCCTTGGGGGAATTATGTAATGAAGAAGACAGAGAGAGAATATACCTCCAAACAAGGAAGAGTCCAAAGATCTGAGAAGCCCACAAGCAGAAGGGGTCAGAGGGAGAGACTGGGGATCAGAGACATGCTGCTCTGGCTCAGTGGTTTCACCTGGGGTGCCTCACCTTGCAGAGGTGCAGTAAATCTGCTCCCATCTAGTAATTTTGTAGGCTAGATGATGAGGGCAGTGCAAAAACAGTGCTGGGCTGAAGGCTGGAAGCCCCTCTCCTGTTTCTGTAAACAATTCGGAACCTTGTTTGACTCTGGGGAGCTGAAGACAGCCCAAAAAGAACTGAAACGAATTTCCCACCAGTCAGGCAAAATGGAGTCTTAGAGGACCATGTAATTGCAATTAAAATACAATAGAGCATAAACCCACATTTATGGAGTAATATTTATGCCTACTATAGTAGGAGTAGTATTGTGTTTATTGTTGTTGTTTTTTAATTCCCCACCTGTGAAGCAGAAGTGGGTACTGATGACTCATATCCTTAAACAAAATGTTTTAGGGAAAAAACACTATGATATAAATTTTAATTTCTTGACTTATTTTTAAATGACTGAGCTTCTAATTTAAAATGGAGAAAAAAGAGCTTTACGACTAGATAGTTTGGGGGTTTTTTTGTTTTGTTTTTGTGGGTTTTTTAAAGATTATATTGGGGAATTGGGGAGAGGGGAACAGACAAGTTGCTGTCCTTTTGTTCTTCAGTCTAGTTGTGGAGGACGTCGCTTCACTGGCCCATGTTGGCACCATCATTGGTCTCTTCCCAGGTGAGACAGATTGGTTGCCGGCTTCTGGACAGCCGCTCACGGTGGCTCTTGGCAGCTCACACCAGCTGCCGGCCACTCACGGTAGCCCATGGCAACCCATTGCTGCAGGGGCTGCAGCCTATGCCGTCGCCGGCAACTCACGGCAGCCCAGCTCCAGGTTGAGCTGTTGTTCACCATCTTAGCTGTAGAGGGCAGTGTCACCAGCCCTCATGTGGGATCCCAACGGGCCCCTGCTGTTCAGAACTGGTGTCTCAATCCAGCTCTTAACTAATGCACCACTTGGCTGGCCCTTGTTGTTTGTTTGTTTTGTGTTTTTTTAAAGATTTTTTTTTAATTGGGGAATTGGGGGAGGGGAATAGCGCTGGGGAATTGGGGGAAGGGGAACAGACAAGTTGCTGTCCTTTGGTTCTTCAGTCTAGTTGTGGAGGACGTGGCTTCACTGGCCCATGTTGGTGTTATCATTGCGCTCTTCCTGGATGAGGCAGATCGGTCGCTGGCCACTGGACGGCCGCTCACGATGGCTCATGGCAACTCACAAAAGCTCACGCCAGCTGCTGGCCAGCCCCACTGCAGCCTACGCTGTCACCGGCAACTCACGGCAACTGTAGAAGGCGCAGCGTCACTGGCCCTTATGTGGGATCCAAACCGGGGCCCTGCTGCTCAGAGCTGGTGTCCCAAGCCAACTCCTAACCAACGCACCACTCGGCTAGCCCACAACTAGATAGTTTTAATTCACTAAAATAATACCAACAAGGTAAGCTGGCATAAAAGAATTTTCAAATTATTATTGGCTACATGCTTAAAAATGAGAAATGCAAGTATTTTAACCACAGTGCAAAATCATGGCAGTTTATGGTGTCTGTTACTACCTAAGGTAGAGAAGTAGATGGAAGGACCTTCAGTTATCACAGTTTCTGGTCTTTGAATCAATTATTAGGTTGTTGGAAAAGTCATGACGTATTTTTTCTGTTTTTTGTTGCAAAAATGTGTCATGACTTTTCTGACAACCCAATATTTCTGCCAAATACCAAGTATTTGAAGCAAGTACCTGTGCACGAACTTGCCCCAACCAGAGTAGTTTCATGGGCTAAGTCCGTGCTCAGCCCAGGGGAATTCCTACAACAAATAACTGTAGATGTAAGGGGGCCCACAATTAATATAGCAGTTTCTTTCAACTTACTGTGTTTTATTTGCCAACACACGTAATATCAAGAGCCAGCCAGCCTTTCAACCAACAACACAGAATACCTATTCATAAAGGGCTCCCTCACTTTCCTCACTATAGAATTGTCTGCCATTAAGTTGGTTTGTAATACTCAGGAAAGATCGTCTAAAGCAGCGGTTCTCAACCTTCCTAATGCCGTGACCCCTTAACACAGTTCCTCATGTTGTAGTGACCCCCAACCATAAAATTATTTTCGTTGCTACTCTATCACTGTAATTTTGCTACTGTTATGAATCATAATGAAAATATCTTTTTGTTTTCCGATGGTCTTAGGCGACCCCTGTGAAAGGGTCGTTCAACTCCCAAAGGGGTCATGACCCACAGTTTGAGAACCGCTGCTCTAAGGCCTTCAAACTAGGGCACTCATACCCCTGGGGATACACAAAGACTTTTCCAAAGGTATCTGAGCACAGAGAGCTTTAAAGGAATTAATATCCAGATCCTCAACTTCCAAGGGTACCCTTTCCTAAAATTAATAAGCCCCCAAAAGCCTCTATGTCCAAAATGAACTTTACTCCACTTTACAAAAGAAAGGCACCATCCAAACCTTATGTTGCATTGCAAGGGGCAGGGACTTAAGACTTAAGGTCAAGCAAGCGGAAACCTCGTTCAATGATTATTCAAAGCAACATGAACCTGTAAAAGCTTCCTGTCTTTCCCTCTCTTGCACACATTTCTGATACAGGGGAAGCTGGGTGTTAGAAACTAAACATGGTAGTGTGGGGAATAAGGCACATTTTTGCCTAACTTTGCCTCTTCTTTCTCCCAACTGTCAAAAGACAAGGCTCCTGAGGGATACAGCCCAGGAATTCAAAGCAAAAGGAGCATTGGAAAGAAATATTGAATGCTAAAAATGGCTTTTTCATGTAGTTAAGGGTAAGCATTTTTCTAGCTAGTCTCAATACTCATATTGAATCCTAAAAATGCCTTTTATCTTTTATTTAAGAGTAAGCATTTTCCCCAGCTATTCACTACAAAATCACTTTAATAGCCAAAGCTGTATGGGCTGCTACCGCTGCTTCTTAGAAATATAACTGGAATATTTTCTGGAATTATGATAGTTTTCGAAATACATTGGAATAAACACATGGATAAAACATTTATGTGGGGTTTTGTAAGATTTCATATGCATTATTTAAAAAGGAAGAATTTATTTTATCAACTCACATCATGAAATCTTTATTCCATTTACAGATAATCCTGATCCCATATATCTCCTAAAATGTTTATTATTTTCTACCTCCTCATAATGAAAAATGTCTACAGCCATACAAATTACCTTTTAGTACTATATTCCTTTTCTATCCTCAAATACATAGGAAAAGTATAACCATGGTGTCTGATAATTATTTCTGATTTTTATATTTGATTTTATTTATTCCCCAAACCAAACACCAGAGTTTGATACACACACCAATATTTAGAGAAGGAATAACTTGTTTCTTATCATATTCCTCTCCTTATAAATATTATGTAATTTTATCTATAAATTACATTGCGTTATTATAAATTAAGCACATTGATTTATTGACTCATTTGAAACATATTAGACCTATCTAATTTTAATCTTGACTGATTCTATTTTATACAATGCATTCTATAATTTATTTCTCAGTGGTTTTTATAAAGCTTCTTGAAATACATTAATACATTCAAATTGAAAAGACTTTTGCTTGGTTTCCAGGTTTTTAGTAGGTTTGACAATGAGGACTGGCTTTGCCAATTAGGTTAGATAGTGTTTTCTGCACATTTAGCAAGCTAAAGTTACAGCCCTAAGGTTTTGTGTGTTCTTTTTTAAGTTTTAAGCAAATGATAAAAGCATTTTATCAAAAATTATTGGATTTCAATGGTGTAATGAAATCAATATTTCCGTTTCCCCAACCCTTTCTAAGTATATCTGGTTGAATAAGTTGCTTTCAAGTAAAAGAGTAAGGGTTATAATTAGAATCATTTGATAAGTCTTGGTAAAGTCTTTTTGTTATACTTCCCAGAAAGGGAGAAAGCAAATGATTCTAATAGCTTGGAAACAAGGTCAGGTAATTTCTAATCCATTGCTTGCAACAAATTTGAAAGAAGATCTTAATAAATTGTCACTTGATAGACCATTAAAATTATTTTGATGACAATAATAAATTATTTTTGTGACATTTGGCAAATAACTCAGGAGTTCAAAAATTGAGTGGCATCACTATAACAAACTTCTTCTATTCCCATCTAAATATTTGTGTGAACAAAATATTTCAGCACTTACATATATAGCAAGGAAAAATAGAAACAAAATCAATGTTAAACTATGTCTCATTTTAGCAATAATATATTCAGCCACAAATAATGAGACCCTACTTACTTCATTTAACTGATAGAGAACACCAAACAAGATGAATGCCAAAGAAAACATCTTGAAAGAAGCCAGAAGAAAAAAAAAACACCTTACCTATAGAGCAGCAAGGATAAAAATTACATTGGACTTCTCCACAGAAACAACACATGCCAGAAGAGAATGGAATGAAATATTTACAGTGTTGAGAGAAAACAACCCACCTACCAACCTGGAATTCTGTACCCTGCAACATTATCCTTTAAAAGAAAAGGACAAATAAAGACTTCCTCAGACAAAGAAAAATTGAATTTGTTTCCAGTAGACCTGCCTTGCAAAAATGTTTTAAAAAGTTCTTCAGAAAGAAGGAAATTATACAGGTTAGAAATTTGGATCTACATAAAGAATGGAAGAACATTAGAGAATGAATAAGGTAAGATAAAATAAAAACTTTTATTTTTCTTATTCTTGTTTTTTATTAGTTTCAGGTATACAAAGCAATGTAATAGTTACATTGAAACCCCTCATAAAGTGATAACCCACCCACCCCAAGCTACTACCCCTCTGACCTCTTATATAGCTGTAATAATACCATCGACTATCTTCCCTATGTTGTACTCCACATCCTGTGACTATATATACCTATATATTTAGTTATAATTGGCATTCAATATTATTCTACTTTAGCTCTTCAGGTGTATAGCACAGTGGTCAGGCATCTACACAGTCTATAACGTGATCCCCCTGATAAATCCAGTGCGCATCTGGCACCTTACATGAACTTTACAACATCGTTGATTATATTCCCCATACTGTATTAACTACCAATTTGTATTTCTTAATACCTTCATTTTTTTCACCCTGCCCCCAAACCCTCCCATCTATCACCCTGATAGATCTAGTGCCTATCTGGCACCATACCTTGTTATTACAATATTATTGACTATATTCCTTATGCTATACCCTACATCCCCATGACTACTGTGTAACAACCAATCTGTACTTCTTAATCCCTTCCCCTTTCACCCACCCTTAACCCCCCTCTCCCACCTTAAAGAAGTCCCTCTAACATTCCTTGTAAAGCTGGCTTGGGGGTGATGAACTCCTTCAGCTTTTTCTTGTCTGGGAAGCTCCTTATCTGTCCTTCAATTCTAAATGACAGCCTTGCTGGGTAGAGCCATCTTGGTTGTAGGTTCTTGCTTTATATCACTTGGAATATTTCCTGCCAATCCCTTCTTGCCTGCAAAGTTTCTGTTGAGAAACCAGCTGCCAGTCTTATGGGGGCTCCCTTGTAGGTAACTAACTGCTTTTCTCTTGCTGCTTTTAAGACTCTCTCTTTGTCTTTAACCTTTGGCACTTAAATTATGATGTGTCTTGTTGTTTGCCTCTTTGGGTTTATCTTGTTTGGGACTCTCTGTGCTTCCTGGGCTTGTATGTCTATTTCCTTCACCAGGTTAGGGAAGTTTTCTGTCATTATTTCTTCAAATAGGTTCTCAGTTCCTTGCTCTGTTTCTTCTCCTTCTGGTACCCCTATAAAGTGAATGTTGGTATGCTTGATATTGTCCTGGAGGCCCCTTAAACTCTCCTCAATTTTTTGGATTTTTTTTTTCTGTTCTGGTTGGGTATTTTCTGCCACCTTATCTACTACATCACTGGTTGGATCCTCTGCTTCATCTAATCTACTGTTGATTCCCTGTCATATATTCTTTGTTTCCATTATTATATCCTTTATTTCTAACTGGTTCTTTTTTTATGGTTTCCATCTCCATTTTTATGAGATCATTGAGCATTCTTATAACCTGTATTTGGAACTCTGTGTCTGATAGATTGCTTATCTTCATTTCACTTAGATCTTTTTCTGGAGCTTTGTTCTGTTCTTTCATTTGGGACATGTTTTTTTGTCTTCCCATTTTGGCTGCCTCGCTGTGTTTGTTTCTATGTATTAGGTAGAGCTGCTATGTCTCCTAGTCTTAGTAGAGTGGCCTTATGTAGTAGGTGTGCTGCGGGGTTCAGTGGCACAGTCTTTCTGGTCACCTGAGCCACGCACTCCAGGTGTGTTCCTTGTATGGGTTGTGTGTGCTCCCCTCTTGTAGTTGAGCCTTGGTTGATAAATGCACATCAGTGGGAGGGACTGACCCTCAGGCTCACTGGTTGTGAGGACTGGCCTTGACTACAGTGGAAGTGCAGGGGCTGATCCTATAGAGCAGGTCTGCCTCAGCAGGACTCTGATGCCTGCCCAATCCACCCCTTGGGTGTGTCACGCTTGGAAGTGGGTGGGTGATGTTCCAGTTTGTTTTGAAGCTGGCCACTGGGGGGCGCCAGCCCCAGGACCACCTTGGAGGGGATGCGCTGTAGGACTAGTTCAGCCACAGCCTGTGCCCCACCTGGGGCCACCTAGCGGGAGCCAGAAAGAAATCTGCAGATGGCTGCCACCTGTGCTGTGCTTGGAAGTGCCTCGGGAGGCCAAGCTGTGAACCAAGGCTGGCTGCCCGCTAGTGCCGGCTTAGGGCTGCTCAGCCAGAGGTACAGGACATGGTCAAGCCAGGTGCTGCTTGTCTGGGTTCCACAAACCTTTGATGGATCCTAGGAAAGTGCAGCTTCAGCGAAGGCAGGTGGTCTGCATGAAAAAGCCATTGAAAGCAGCCTGGGTGTGCCCAAAAGTTGGGAGGGGCCAGGTCTTATATGGCCAGGGTGGGGCGAACGAACCTTGGAGGCTCAGATATGGTGGCCACTTGTGTCCCCATGCCAGGAAGGGGGAGGGCTCAGCAAAGAAATAATGGCCTCCACCAGCTCCTTCGTCCAGGAGAAAGCCACCTCTCCAGCCCCGTCCCAAGCCAGACAACTCAGGTCCCCGCAGTATGTCTCTGCCCGCCTCTCCAGCTGCGCCCCCAGCGCTGGAGCTCAGAGCCAGTGATTCCATTGGTAAGTCTGCCTGCGGTCCCTTTAAGAAGAGTGCCTGTGAGTGCAGCCGCACTCAGTCTCACTCAATCACAACCTCCACTGGTTTTCACAACCAGAAATTAGGGGGACTTCTCTCCCCGGCTCAGGAACCCTGGGCTGGGGTGGGGCTGGTGTCTCTCGCTCTTTTAGAGTATGGGGGACCCCCCACAGCCAAAATCGCCCTCCCGTTCTTTAATGGTCACACGTGGGTGTGGGACCAGCCCGTGCAGTGTCTCCGACCTTCCTACCCAGCCTGGAGGTGGCTTCTTCTGCATGACCTTAGTTGAAGTTCAGCTTGATTTTAGGTGATTCTCAATAAAGGTTGTTTTGTAGATTAGTTGTAATTTTCATGTGGTTGTGAGAGAAGGTAAACACAGCGTTTACCTACTGTGCCATCTTGGTTGTCTGATCTGCTGTTGTTTCTTAGGACCTCTTCCTTAGGTGTATATTATCTCGGTGTCACACAGGGCTGGCTGTCAGGCTTCTGAGGTTGTGACAGAGGCAGGTTTCTCATTCAGGTGAAGGCATCTGCAAACTCCATACACAGACTGTCCACCTGCCATTAATTTTCTCTCTTTAGGAGGGCCAAGGATGCCCTGCTTTCAAGTCATCCTGGCACTGCATCTGTCCAAAGTCCATAGCTGGCCCTCTTGCATGTGTCTGGAGCTCCATTTGGGTACTCCAACCCTGGCAGAGGCCGCATGGAAAAGGCTATTTTTCTTATTTTTAATTCAGATAACAGTTTGTTCCAAATAATAATAGCAATAATGTATTCAATTATGTATTACAGGGCCAGCGGAGTGGCTCAGTTGGTTAAGAGCTCGCTCAAGAGTGTGAGCTCTGAGCAACAGAGTCGCCAGTTCAATTCCCGGCCCAAATTGAGCTGCCACTGAGCTGCCAACAGGTGGCAGGATGGCTCAGCTAAACAAAATCATGTATTACATATATATGGTTACATATATGTGAAATGAATGATACAAGGGATGAGAGGAAGGAATTTAGAAATATTTAGTCATTAGAAGGTACTTGCGATATTGGTATAGCATTATTTGAAATAATGTGGACTTGGATTGATTTAGAATATATATTGCAAACCGTAGGGCAACCACTAAAAAAGTTAAAGAAGTATAAATGATATGCTAAGAAAGGAAAGAAAACAGAATCATATAAAATGGTCAATTAAAACAACAAAAGGCAAAAAGAGTGTGTAAGACAAAAATAGAAACAAAGAACAAAGGCAACAAATATAAAACAGAAAAAAATATGGTAGATTTTAAACCAACTATATCAATAATCACTTTGAATGTCAGTGGTCTAAATTCACCAATTAAAAGACAGAGATTGTCAGAGTGGATCAAAAAACAAGACCCAAACTATATGTCATCTACAAGAAACCCACTTTAAATATAAAGACACAGATACATTAAAAGTAAAGGGATTGAGAAAGATACAGCATGCTAACAATAACCAAAAGAAAGTGGGATTAGCTACATTAATTTCAGACAGAGCAGACTTCAGAGCAAGGAAAGTTATCAAGAATAAATAGGAGCATTACATAAAATAAAGGGGTCAATACTCTAAGAAAACATAATAATCCTTAATGTGTATGTGCCTAACAAAATACATGAGGCAAAAACTGATAGAACTGTAAAGAGAAATATATGAATTTACTATTATAGTTGGAGACTTTAATACCCCGTATCAGAAATAGACAGATCTAGCAGTCAGAAAATGAATAAGGACAGCACCATCAATCAACTGGATATAACTGACATCTACAGACTGCTCATCCAACCACAACAGAATACCCATTCTTCTCAAGCTCACACAGAACATTTACCAAGATAGACTACATTCTGAGTCATAAAACACACCTTAACAAATTAAAAAAAACAGAAATTATACAGTATCTGACCTCAGACTATAATGGAAGCAATAACAAAAAGTCAGCTGCAAAATCCCCAAATACTTGTAGATTAAACAACACACTTCTAAATAACACACAGGTCAAGAGAAATATTTAAATATTTTAAACTAAATGAAAATGAAAACACAACTTATCAAAATTTTTGGGACGTATGGAAAACAGAGCTTAATGGGAGATTTATAGCACTGAATGTATATATCTTTTAGAAGAAAAATATAAAATTAATAATCTCAGCTTTCACCTTAGGAAACTAGAAAAAGTGGTTTAAAAATATTTCAAGGTGCCTCGTTAGCGCAGTAGGTAGCGCTTCAGTCTCATAAAAATATTTCATAGTATTGCCATCCAATTATTTCAAATAGAATAATAAGAATAAGAAATCAGTGGAGAAAATAACATATTGAAATTATTTATTATTTGTTGTTTATGTTGCTTGTGGTTTTTCACTTTTACTCTGTCACTGTCCTCAAAAGTCTACACACCACTTCTTTATAGCTTTGTGTAGTGCTGCTTCATTTCCCATCCATACTCTAGTCCCTGTCACCTACCAAAAGATATGGTCTCAATGGTAATCTTAATTGAACATGACCTTGGCTTCCATGGAGAAACCACGTAATAGCCACTGAGGGGATAGCTGCATTGCTTTGTAAACCTGCTATAGAGGACATTGTTCATTAGATTAATCAGTGCCCCTTATGCAGCAACCATCCTGAACACTTATCTCAGCACTCAGGGCAGGAAAAGAGAGTTCTTCCTAATGCTGCAGTATCAGCTCTAGCATTTGAGGGCTAGAGTTATGGAATAACTGTGTCGCTCCTTTTGCTAAGTTCTGGATTTCTTGTTGGAGTTCTTCTCCCCTTCTTCTGCTTTAATTCTTGGCTCTGAACTCCTGTTCATATTAATTTCTCTGAGTATTAAATCATATGTGTTTTTATGGAAAGCCTTCCTAAGATGTACACATTAATAAAATAGCATATTGCAATAGCTGACATGTCTTCTCCATTTGTCCCAATGTTATTGTCCTGACTGGTGTGAACGCTGCACAGAGAAAGTTCTATGTCCTGGCTTTTGTGTGCCCTTACTTCACTCAGGTCTCTGTGCAAACACTTCAGAGGGGCCTCTCCTGACCTCCCTACCTAAAATACCCCACCAGTCACTCTTTCCCCTTACCCTATTTCATATTTCTTCATAGTACCATTGTTACATATTTACTTGTTTACTGGGCAATGTCTTCCTCTTCCTCAGACTCTAAGTTTTCTGAGGACATAGTCTCATGTTCATGGCCGCATCCTCAGTGTACAGAAGAGTGCCTGGCGCATAGTAGGAGCTCAGTAAATAGCTATTAAATGTAGGGGTCATTCGGTGAATCCATGAAACCATTGTTGCATAACGACCTAGAGAATTGCTGTTATTGATTTACTGCTTTCTCCAATTTATAAGAATGTACTGAAAGCTACATAGTCCTTTGATCTTACTTTTGGTATAATAACCCAGGGCCATGGCTAGTGTTCCTGGTAAGTGTCACCCACACCTAACTCCTACAAACTTGAGTCACCAAAATGACCAAAGCCCAAATACTGCAAAGGTCTTGCCAGGGCCCCAGCAGCTTAGGACTAGACTACAGGTGGTAGTGCTCACTCAAGAAGTGGTTTTCCACTCAAGATAAAGGGAAATGAACAAGGGATAGGTTCTCTACTTGCCTTGGGTTCCCTCAGCATGACTTGTTCAGTAACCCTTGCCTTTTATCATCTCTTCCTTCTAGAAAGAACTCCATTCAATAACCCACATGGTCACCATCCTCAGCAAATCGGCAGATGGGTTCCTCTTAAACATTCAAAAAGTAGTTTTAAACTTGCAGAGGATAACAAAACACTTTAAAAAACAGACACACAGTCTCTTACCAGCACCTTTCTTTGCACATTGTAGGTCTAAGGGGCGATGGTGCCTAGTTCATGTTAATGCCACAAAAACTGATCGTGGTGTAAGGATACGCTGCTTCCAGAAGCTACAGAGGTGAGACACAGGCCTCCTAGTCAGGTACTATCCCTTTTACCCAAACTAAAATCTGTAGGCCTTCTGGAGGTGGAAAATGTCAAGCCACAGCTAACCATCTAACCACCCTTCTCCCTCAACATGCTTACAAAGCAAGTCAGTTCCTTCATTGTGAACCAAGATTACTTGGGATTATAAATCTCCATTTCTTTAACACACTGTGCATAACTTCTACTATTCAGGACTGTTGTAAGCCACTAATGTTAGCACAACATCATCCTAATTGCTGTGGGTCACACAAAGGAAATAGACAATGACCTTGTTTACCCTTAATCATTCTGAACCCCTGTAGCTCCCCAAGATATGACATCAAGATAATATTGGTTTTCTCCTAACCCTCTAGAAAATTTTAGAAACATAAATTGGATCATGCCTCAAAACGCGAGAAAGGCATTAATAGAAAACCTGAAGCAGTTACCCTTGGTGGTATTACTAGTCTGTCTCTCTCTCTGGGAATTGGTGCTGTTTAATCACATGATGTCATTTTCCCTATGGTTTTTTTCTTTTTACACGTCATTTTAAATTTCAGGCAGTGAACAAGTGAGCCAACATGGGCTAAATTGGGAGCTTTAACAATGTGACCTTTTAATGATGGAACTCTGAAAGGGGGTCCTTTTCAGGAAGCACATTATAAAAGAGTTTTCTAGACAAAGAGAAAATGCACTTCTTACCTCCTACCAACAAGTAGCTGTTGGGAAACAGTGTTTTTGCTTGCATAAGTGCCCTTGCGTGGCCTGAGTGGAAGAGGTCAAATATTCCATCTGCATATACTCTGACAGGTCTGTCAACTATGGAAGAAAGAAAACATCGTCAACAGAATTGCAGAATAAGGAATCCCAATTACCTGATTCTTCCATCAGTATAGCACCATAAGAAAGTTTACCTGCATAAAACACAATGTCTATATATCATCAGTTTCATATTAGTGCATGACATTAATTTTACAAAGAGGTTCTTCTGGGGATATCAAAGCAGAGTAAAAACATAACAAAATTAAGATTAACGCAGAACATACATTTTCAGCCAACAGGAAAGACAAACACAGAGCACTGGGGAGTTCCCTTGACCCAGAGTGGAGTCTCAGGTGTCTGAGCCAGCAAATTCAGGCAGAACAGGCATAACCAAACGGTTGGCAGGGTCAGCCCAGTGGGGGTATCAGGCGGGGAGTAACTGAGGAGCTCAATGAAAAGGACAAATGACTTCTTCCTTCAGTCTGGCAATTCTGAATGAAGACTCCCGAGTCCTGCTCCCCAAGGCAGTGTTGTGCAGGAGTAGCTCGTACTGCTCAAAGAGAAAGTTATACACCTTTCTTCCCACCTCCAACTCACACTGGTAGCCTGAAGTCAGACTTGGTAGGAATATTTACATCACGGAAATTGGCAAATGCTAGAAATCAGAACTTATTTCCTGCTGAAGGGCCAATTGCTAAACATTTACCAGCATACCACTGCACAAAGGTCACTCCCTAACTCTTTGGTATCAGAAGAATTGGGGTGGAGGAACACATGCCCCAAAGGGAGGAGAGTTGGGGTACAGAAGTTACATGTGAGGGTGGTGCTTGGGGTTAGAGGCAAGCGACCAACACTATAGTCCTTCCTAAGGAGAAAGGTTAAGGGTAAAGAGGCCACAACAGACACTCTCACAATGGCATACGGTGCTCTGGGAAGTGCCATTCCATGAAGAAGAGGGACACACTTCACCACAACCCCCCTGAGAGCCAGGAGAGAGCACCAACAATGACAGGAGGACACTTTTGCTGAGCCAGCCCAAAGACCCAGCGCCTCAAATAAGAGGGAGATATTGGGGTGGGGGAAGAGAGGCTGGGTACTAACTTTTACACCATTCTGGACTCTCAATGAAGGAACTAGAAAGTAAAACTATGGCAAACTACACGGTAAATATGGCGAACTGAACACATATACACACATTTATCTCCACTTCCTCCCAAACACCACAAAAATTAGAGAAAGAATGAAAAAGGTTTAATCTGCAAAGGGCAGAGGAAATAAGACAGGCAAGGACAGTGGATGAGAGATGTCAACAACATTTTGGAAAGTTGATTGTCAAGTGCTGAGTACCTACCGGGAACAAGACTCAGGTCTGGGGCAGGTAGGGAAAGGGACTGCTGGTTTGTTTGTTTCTTTTTATTTTTTTAGATTTTTTTTTATTGGGGAATCGGGGAAGGGGAACAGACAAGTTGCTCTCCCTTTGTTCTTCAGTCTAGTTGTGGAGGACATCGCTTCACTGGCCCATGTTGGCATTATCATTGCAGTCTTCTTGGGTGAGGCAGTTGCTCGCCGGCCATTGGACGGCCACTCACTGGCAGCTCATGAAAGCGCACGCCACCTGCTGGCCAGCCCCGCTGCAGCCTACCCTGTCGCCGTTGCTGTCGCCGGTGAGCCGGTGACTCACAGCAGCCCAGCTCCAGGTTGAGCTGTTGTTCAGCATCTTAGCTGCAGAGGGCAGTGTCACTGGCCCTCATATGTGGGATCCAAACCGGGNTCACTGGCCCTCATATGTGGGATCCAAACCGGGGCCCTGCTGCTCAGAGCTGGCGTCCCAAGCCAACTCCTAACCAATGTGCCACTCAGCTGGCCCTGTTTGTTTCTTTATAAGCCTAAGAGCCTTACTGACTTTTTAAACTACACGCATGTATTATATTGCTGTTATCAAAATAAATGAAAATAAATCAATGCAAACTTCAGTTGAATGATTGTTAAAACTTAGATTTAAAGTTGTGATTATTTCTTGATGTAGTAAAACCTTATTAATTTGGAAGATAAATTAAAAGAAATGTTACATTAATAGATTCAGATGGTAAAATGTTTCTAATAAATTAAATTTCTCTAATAAAACAACTTGAGAGGCTTTATGTCAAATAGGGAATTGCAATTATTTCTAATTATACACCATTTTGAACAAACAGAATTGCCTTCATGGGATTATCCTGTATTCCAAATAAGGCACAGTAAATAGAAAATGCTTTGAAATAACAAACTGCCTAACAAGGGATCCTTGGTTTCAATGTTCTTATTCAATTTGAATCAATTGAGGAAAATTTGTTTTAAGATATAAACCCCAGGGGAAAGCAGATGGCAGTTTTGCAGAACTTTTTGTTATTGATTCAGAGGTGATCGAGATAAATGGATTCAGGAAGCAGGAAGGAAAGAAAAGTAAAGAAAAAAAAGTACAGAAAGATGACAAAGTTACTGAGAAAAAGGCCATTTAATAAATCTTTGAAGAGTATTTGTGGAGTTGATTCTGCAATAACTCACTTTTACAAACTGTAATGTGTCAGAAATTTGCAGATTGGGAAACTCTGCAGGACCAGAAAAAATGGAGGAACGCTGTCTCTTCAACAAATAAACTTTAAGAAAAAAAAGAGAGAGAGATGGAAGGGGGACCTGCAGATTAAAAAAAGAGATTCAAAAGACATATCGACATATTGTAATATAAGGACATTATTCGGATTTGGGTTCAAACTATTAATGATGACATAAGGCAACTGGAAATTGGAACACTGAAGATTTGGTATTAAAGAATTACTGGTAATTTTTAGGTAAGATAATGATGGAGTGGTTATACTTAAAAAAATAGATTAGATAGATAGGTGATAGATGATAGAAAGAAATATTTATGGATGAAATGATAGGAAGCCCTATCATTTAAATAATTCAAGAGGGAAGAGTAGGGCCGGCCGAGTGGCTCTCTGAGCAACTAGTGGTTCGATTCCCGGCCTGAGCTGAGCTGCCACTGAGCTGCCAACAGGTGGCAGGATGGCTCAGCTAAAAAGAAATGCGGGGGGAGTAGATGAGGGTGTGCATGGGGCAAGACTGGCCAAGGGTTGGTGGCTGTTAGGTATGGGTGACGGACACATGAAGGTTCATTATATTGTTTTACTTTTGCATATGTGTGAAATTCTCCATAAAAAAAAATAAGGTGGCTCCCAACGCTCCCTGCACCCTGGTGTTCATGCCTTTGTGTGATCCCCTCCCTTTGAAGTGTGAGTGGGACCTGTGACTTGCTTCTAATGAGTAGAACCTGGCAAAGATGATAGATGTCACTCCCATGATTGTGTTACAGTGTATAGATTCCACATTGCTAGTAGGCTCACTCTCCCTTGGTGGCTTTGAAGAAGCCAGCTGCCATATTGTGAGAGGGCCTATTGAGAGGGCCACATAGCGAGGAACTGCAGGCGCCTTCTAGGAGCTGAGGGTAACCTCTGGCTGAGAACCAGCAAGTAGCCAGATCCTTGGTCCTACAGTTGCAAGGAAATAAATTCTGCCAACAACCTGAGTGAGCTCAGAAGTAGATCCACGAGGTCGGAAAATTAAGTTCGTGAACTCATCCTAGAAAAAGTGCTACCTACCTCATTGCTGAATATCACTATGGTCACCCTTGAAGTACTCCCCTTGGGAAGCTATGCACCGATGCCAGCGCCTAGTCCACCCTTCAAAGCAATTTTGGAACTTTTTCTGGAATGGCCATCAGAGTTGTCGTATTATCTTTGATGTCCTGAATGTCATCAAAATGTCTTCCTTTCAATATTTCTTTTATCTTCAGGTAAAGAAATAAGTAATTGGGGGCCTGATCAGGTGAGTAGGGAGGGTGTTCCAATACAGTTATTTGTTTACTGGCTAAAAACTCCCTCACAGACAGTGCCGTGTGAGCTGATGTACTGTCGTGATGCAAGAGTCATGAATTGTTGGCGAAAAGGTCAGACCATTTAACTTTTTCACACAGCTTTTTCAGCACTTCCAAATAGTAAACCTGGTTAACTGTTTGTTCAGTTGGTACAAATTCATAATGAATAATCCCTCTGATATCAAATAAGGTTAGCAACATTGTTGCAACAAGTTCCTGAACTTAATTATCAGACCTCGTATCACCAGTATTATCAGTTCTCCAGATGAGAACTGAGCCCTTGGTCGCACCTTTAATGCAGCCTATTGAGACCCCGAACAGAGGCCTCATCTAAGCCAGGCTTGAACTTCTGATGTGCGGAAATCATAACACAGTAAATGTGCATTGTTTCAAGCCACTAGGTCTGTGGCAATATGTTATGCAGCATAGAAAATGAATACAGTGGCATTATACACTCTCTGCTTAGATTATTATAAAATTTTAAAAATATTTGAAGGAAATTCCTGTTTATCCTGAATGGTCAAAATAAGTATATCAGATAAATGTGATGTTCTGGTAAAATGCATTTCTGTGTAGCACAAGTTGATTACCATATTTCAAATAACTTAAATATGACTATACATAACACCAAAATGATGCTGAATATTTGCTTGAGGATCATGCATACAAATAATGACCATAATACAGTACTGTGGGGAAAATCTGATTTTTTTAACTTTCTGGATCTTACAGTCCAATTTGTATAAGTTATTCAGCCCTTAGAAGTAAATGAAACAGTGAAGGGGGCTATGCTTATCTCCCATCTCATGCTATATACAAAAATGAACTCAAAATGGATCATGGACCTAACTGTATGAGCTAAAAATATAAAACCTGTAGAAGAAAATAGGAGAAAATCTTAGTGACTTTGGGTTTGGCAAAATTTTCTTAATTAGTACTCCAAAAGGACATACTATAAAATTCAAAAATTGATAAACTGGACCTTATTTTAAAACTTAGGCTCGTCAAAAGACATTTTTACAAAAATGAAAATGTGAGTTGTGCGCAGGGACAAAATATTTGCAAAGTGTATATCTGTATAGGACTTGTGTCTAGAATATATAAAGGACCCTAAAATTCAATAATAAGACAAGTAATTCATTTTTCAAAGGGCAAAGAAATTGAACAGATACTTCACCAAAGAATATAAATATATGGATAGTAAATAAGCACATGAAAAGATGCTCAGCATCACTACTCATCAGGGAAATGCAAATTCAAGCCAGAATGATATACCACTTCATACCCCTAGAATAGGTAAAAAAAAATTTTAAATATTGACCATACCAAGTGTTTGTGAGGCTATAGAGCAACTGGAATGCTCATGCACTGCTGGTGGAATAGTACAATCGCTTTGAAAAGCAGTTTGGCAGTTGGTTAAAAAGTTAAACACATGCATACCATACGTCCAGACAGGAGGCAATCACCAACTGCATTATATCTGAATTAACGTTTTTTGCGGGGTCTGCTATGGCGTTTCTTGGCATTGCTTTGGATTCAGGGAACAGCAAAAGGGTGATTCTTCTTTTTTTTGAGTATTCATTTTTGATTATGGCTATTAACAGCTTACATTTAAACAACAACTTAACAGTACATACAATTTACAAAGCTCATATATTTTGCTTGATCTTTGCATCAATTCTGTGAGGTAGGTAGGGGAGAGTGGAGTTACTATACTCATTTCACAGAGGGGCAAATGAAAGCTCAGCAAAGTTAAGCAGCTTACCTGCTGTCATACAACCAAACTACAGCTGAATGCCCTGTAATTATAGTAACTAGTATTGGTTTTGTATACAATTGATGTGCAAAAAGGGTGGCACAAAAATTAACCCTTTAAAATCTAATATGGGGTTGTCGGAAAAGTCATGACGTATTTTTTCTGTTTTTCATAGCAAAAATGCGTCATGACTTTTCTGACAACCCAATAGTTACATATTTTATAAAGTTTACAGTTTTATATAAATGTTATAACTTTCTTCTTCGTATAGCCAGCAATACTATTTTCAATAAGTGATAATAATTGATGTTTGCTTTTTAAGTGAAATGTTAAATAAATTATAGTACAGGTGGCATACACGTAAGGCAAAATTCATTAAGGTAGCTCTTGAAAGATGAATTTGGGAAATTCTACACATTGTGGGAAAAGAATAATACAAATCCCCTTTCGGAGAAGGAAAATAGGAAATCAGAACTGAGTTTCCCTCTGAGAAAAAAGTTAGCATTAATGGAAAGGAACCTATGAGAGAATCACTCGGACTTTTCCTTTACCTCAAGAGACGGGAGTGATTCTCTCTGTCTCAGGATACATACTAAACCCTTCAGGTTCACAGCTCCACAGCTGGACTAGTTGAGCTAAGATCAAAGTTGCCAATTCCAATTGCCCTATTGTTTTTCTTTTTTTTTTTTTAAAGATTTTTTCATTGGGAAATTGGGATGGGAACAGTGCTGGGGAATTGGGGGATGGGGAACAGACAAGTTGCTGTTGTTTTGTTCTTCAGTCTAGTTGTGGAGGACGTTGCTTCACTGGCCCAAGTTGGCACCATCATTGCGCTCTTCCCGGGTGAGGCAGATCAGTCGCCAGCTTCTGGACGGCTGCTCACAGCGGCTGCTGGCCGCTCACGCTGGCTGCTGGCTACACACGGTAGCCCATCGCAACCCACTGCAGCAGGGGCTGCAGCCTACGCCGTCGCCGGCGACTCACAGCAGCCCAGCTCCAGGTTGAGCTGTTGTTCAGCATCTTAGCTGTGGAGGGCAGTGTCACTGGCCCTCATATGTGGGATCCGAACCGGGGCCCTCTGGCGTCCCAAGCCAGCTCTTAACCATCGCACCACTCGGCTGGCCCCGTATTGTTTTTCTTGATGTTTCATCATCCTTGTGACCTCACAAGGAGCTAAGAGCTATGAACAGAGTTCGTCTTTACCTCTTTTAGAATTGATATGCCAAACCCTGTTTGCGCAGACCTAAAATTGAGAAACACATTGCAGGCAACTTTGTTGAGTCATAAAATAGGGCTAGTGACGGAGATAGTGAAAGATTTCAATTATAACTATAATTTTGAAGTGCATTATAAACCCCCAAGTGTGAGTCTGTTTTGTCTTTTCAATGGAATACTCAAGACAGTACCACAAAAAGGTAATGGCTTACTGCTCTTGAAAATTACCAGACACTTCAAAAAGGTAACAATGCTTTTCTTGTTTTCTTAAAAAGTCGTCAAACAGCAAGATTTAAAAAATGCTCTGAGCTTTTCTAGTAACAATATAATGCTCCATCAATTATTTTGGATAATCTCCGTAACTGCCTCCAACCACTACCAACAGTTACTCTTTTCTTTTTCTTTTTATTAAATTTATTGGGGATGACATTGGTTAATAAAATTATATAGGTTTCAAGTGTACAATTCTGTAATACATCATTTATATATCACATTGTGTGTTTACCACCCAGTCAGTTCTCCTTCCAGCACCATATATTTGATCGCCTTTTCCCTCTTCTACCACTCCCCTTCCCCCTTAACCTCTGGTAACCACTAAACTGTAGTCTGTGCCTATAATTCTTTGTTTGTCTTGTTCGTTTGTTGCTTTCAGTTTTATATCCCACATGTGAGAGAAGTCATATGATTCTCGACTTTTTCTGTCTGACTTATTTTGCTTAGCATGATATTCCAATTGATGGTTACTCTTAGGCAGCGATTCTTGCAGTGCAGTCCCAGGACAGACAACATCAGCATACTGGGGACCTTGTTAGAAATGCAAATTCTCAGCCCCACCTCAGACCTACTGCATCAGAAACTCTGAGGGTGGAGCCCAGCAGTCAGTTTTAACAAGCCCTCCAGGGGATACTAAGTACAATGAAGTTTGACGACCACTGCTCTAATAAAACAATGGTTATCAGAGCGAGGTCTAAGACTAATATGTGCCTTCTAGGTAATCAAAGAACTAACTTCTTGTCACATTTTAACACTGATGTTAAAAGTTCTAACAGAAGTTTCCCAGGCCAGGAGCCCATCAATATCACAAATTCTCTAGGTAACTTCCCAGGGTCGTCACCTGAGATAAGAGGGGAGAATTTGTCTTCTAAGACTAGGAGTTCGCCTTTGCTCCATCTCACTCCTCCTGTAGTGGCCCGTGTTCCACAGAGTCCACCACACAGCTATTTCAAAATGCACTGCCATCTTATTCTACCTTGATTCTTGGGGTTTCAACTGCTTGGTGGTTAGACAATGTGCAGATGCCCAATCTCACCCAATTAGCTTGATGCTGTCTCAAAGCCACCAGACCAACTCTCTCTACTTCCAGAGGACAAGGTCTTTCTCTTGTCCCAAACTTCCCTTCATTCATTCACGCACAAAATATTTACTGAGCACACAGTACTTGATCAGTATGTTTCTAGGTGCTGGTGAAGCAGCAGTGAGCAAAACAGACAGTCCCCCCCACTGCACAAGATCCCAGCTACTGTCTGTCTGTCTTGTTAACACAACTTTAACCCTTGAGTTCAAAGTTTTCATTGAGCTCCATGGTCTGCTGTGGCCCGTGCACCACAGCGCAGCCCATTGTGGTGGACAAAGCAGGGGTTTGAGGCGAAAGGGACTTGGTGTCAAATCCTAGCTCTACCCAGTCAGCTAGAACATTTGACAAGTAACTTTTCAGTTCTCCAAGTCTCATTTGCCTCATCTGTAGAAGGGACACAATAATACCCATCACACACAGTTTTTGCAAAGACGAAATGAGCCAGAGTACAGGGCAGAACACTTGGCAAACGCAGAGTAAGTTCAACTTCCTTCCTTTCACTAGAAAAGCAGGGTCCTTTTCTGTTTGGGCCTGTAGGTCATCCTTTAACTTTAGGTCAAGTCTGTTCATAACCACCTGGGGGCCGGCTGAGTGGCTCAGTTGGTTAAGAGCTCACTCAAGAGTTTGAGCTCTGAGCAACAGTGGTTCGAGTCAGCCCGAGCTGAGCAGCCGTGAGCTGCCAACAGGTGGCGGGATGGCTCAGCTAAAAAAAAAAAAAAATAACCACCTGGACTTTCATTGCATCTTTTGGATTTGTCTGGGCTGTTCATTAAAAATACAGATGCCTGGGCCTCATGCCAGATTTAGGAGTGGGGGACAGAGAGCGGTAAATCTGTTTCTTGAACAAACTTTCCAGGTGATTCTTTGGGCACCAAAGTCTGGTTTAGCTGCTCTAAACTCCAGCCCTAAGCCCCTTCTTGCCTTTCTCAAAAGAAGTCTAACTTGTCCCACTCTCATTCTCACTTCACTCTCTCCAAGCTACACAGTAAGTCCTCACTTAACATCATCAATAGGTTCTGTGACTTTAAGTGAAATGATGTATAATAAAACCAATTTTATCATAGGCTCATTGATGTAAGCAAGAGTTAGATTCCTACAGCATCTCATCAACAACATAATGAAACAATGTTGAACAAAATGACATTATTTGAGGACAACCTTGAACACAAACAGGTTTGAAATCAAATCCCAGCTTCACCACTTACCAGTGGTTCTCAAAGTGTGGTCCCCTAGCAGCAGCATCCCTTGGGAACTTGTTAGACAGGCAAGTTTTCAGGCCCCACCCCTGTTGGACTGAATCAGAACCTCTGTGAATGGGGTCCAATCATCTGTGTTTTAACAAGCCCTCCAGGTGATTCTGATGTCAACTCAAGGGTGAGAATAACTGCCACTTACTAGCTGAAATGATCCTGTGCAGATCCACAGCTTCTCTAAAGCCTTTTCCTCATCTGTGAAAAACTAAAAGTACTAATCACATAGATTTGTGATAGTGAAATGATATGATACATATAAAGAACTTAGTAATAGTAAACAATAAATATCTATTGTTATTATCATTAAGAAAACTGTCCTTTGTGGCATGGATTCTACTAAATTCAGGATGTTTGTTTTTGAGACATCTTAAATGGCTCAAAGCTTACCTGCTAACTAGTTATTTCCCACTCCATTCCAACCAACTGGAATGCATTCATTCACTGCTCCACACCCTTTTATCTCCATGCCTTCACTATTCCTGTTCCACTGGCCCAGGATACCCTTCCATTTTTTGCCCACATAGTCCAAGTGTTACATCTCCCAAAAGGAGGTCTGTTACCAGGTGTTACCTGACTGTTCCAGGCCCTACGACTCTTTTAAAACTGTCAGTTATCATCTGTGTTGCAGGATTTAACCCCTAAGCACAGGTCTGCCCTCTACTGGTGGGTTTTATTTCATATCTACCGTATTTCCCCATGTATAAGATGCACCTTTTTTCGAAAAATTTGGAGTCTAAAAACTGGGTGCGTCTTATAAGTGGTTGTAGATTGTTTTTACTTGCATTTCCCGCTGAGGACGAGGCAATATATGAAGACAGTGATTCGTCATCAGACACAGATGAGGACAAGCTAATGGTTGGGAGTTTTGACAGTGATGAGAAGTTGTATGGATTTTATGATGAATGAAACTTGAGTTCAATAACTTTATGTAATACATTTTTTTTCAAATTTCGGGCCCCAAAATTAAGGTGCATCTTATACATGGGAGTGTCTTATACATGGGGAAGTACGGTAGTTGTCTTGTCTTGTTAATTGTAGTGAAGCTCTTGTGAAACAGAGATGGTACCTCAGAGTTCTTTTTAAATCTCTTCCCTGTCCGGCTCTGGTATACACTAACGGGGTGAACAAATGAACAAACTCCGAGAGCAGAGCCCAGGCTCTTTAAGGGACACACAGAGAAATGTTTTTAAAACACAGACTTTTAAAAGTGATAATAATTATAGTAGCTTAGGTTTGTATAAGTCTTCACAGTTTTCAAAATACTTTGGTATTTTTAACCGAGCCTAGTTGTTACAAAAACCTTGTGAAGCAGGTATCGCTGTCCCTGTTTGCATGTGAGGAAACAGATTCTGATTATTCTCGTGACTTGCCCAAGGCTACAGAACTAGTAAATGGCGTAGCTGGGGCTCCAACTCCGGTCTCCCGCTGCACATTTGACTTAGCTACTTTGGTTTGTTGAGTTTATTACTGTTGGTGTTGTTCTTCTTGCGCTGCTGTGCTATGATCTCTAAATTCAACTGTCTGATTGAAAGCGAGTGCTGCTCACATAATGATAGGCCTGTCTGCTGCTTTGGATGTCAAGACCGGGCCCATTCGGAGAACGAGAAATACAGCCTCACCTGGTGTTCCTAAGCGGGCCTGAGCAATGGTCAGTTTTTCATGGGGTGCTTGGCACTGGCAGCTGGTTTCATCTGCAAATGGGGCAGGTGCATTCAGGGTCTAGAAGGGAAAAAGAGAAAGGGAATAGAGGCTGACAAATTTTCATTTGGTACTAACTTCCCCTGAAGTTTTATTTCTGTTGGCTATACAGGCATGGTCAAGAAATAGAATGTATCTGCTGAGTCTTTCAGAAAAGTATTGTACTGTTAGAAATAAAAACGGGGACATCATCACTGAAACCTTTTTTTTTTTGACTGATGCTTCAGAAATAGTAAGAGCTCTTTAGTGTCTACTATATGCCAGGTACCAAGTGAGGTAGGCCTCACAACACCCTGTGATGGCTAGATCCTTCTGTCCTTCCATAGGCATTTTATCCTTCTATAGTACAGGATAATACACCTCCATTTCATAGAAAAGAAAACTGAGGCTCAGTAGGATTAAGAAATATGCTAAGTCATGCCCTTGGAAAGTCACCATGCTCAGCTTTGAACATTTCACAACCAACAAGGGCAGACTTTGTGCATTAAGACTTACCCACACCCTGGGGTACTCAGTTGGAAGGAATGCCATACTCAGCAATGTGGCAGACATCTCCTGTATTTCACACACACCAGTCTGGCCAATCACAAGCTCTGACGTCTCTCCAATGCAAAGGCCAAAGACGTTATCTGCTCTCTGGGAGGGCCAAATCACACAGCATTTCTGGCGGGCTGCAGATAACTGCTCCTGTGGTACCTCCAACAGCCACCAACGGCTGGAGGCCCCGCCCCAGGCAGCTGGGGCTGGGGCTCTGGGGAGCGCTGTGAGAGAGATGTAGTCACTTGGAAGCCTGCCCAGGAAGTGGCTCTGCATTTTTTAGTCAGCCTCTTAAAATGAAAACCTCACTCTCCAGACAGGGGAAGACAAAGCCAGCGGTATTTTTGTAAACAGGGCAAATGCCATCCAGGGTCGTCCATTTGTAATCTTTGAACTATGTCATTACCATGGTCATCACTACATCATCTTTGGTATTTTTGAAGCTGAAGTTGATGAGTCACTGTAAACATTACTCATAATATTGTTGCATGAATTATTTCTTAGAGATAGAAACAGGTGTTCCTCAACCTGGAAAGGCTCAACTGAAGAACGATCCATGCATTTGAAGAGGGGCTATGACCCACTTCTGCCATTCACTTATTCATCCATTCATTCATTCACTCATTCAAATATATGTCAGACACTATTTTAGAACTGGGGATAGAAGCAGGGATAAGATCAGGCCCGTTCTGGAGGAGCCCCCGTTCTTCTCTGCACTGCCAAGAACGGACCCTGCCCTGCCCCCACCCCTCTCCCCATTGTAGCACCTTCCGATCTGGAAGCTGGAGTCCTGTCCCAGAGTTGTTTGGAGACCTCCCAATCGCCTGAGACTTTCTTAACCCCCACCCTCCCATTCAGAGACCTGAAAGCAGCCTAAGACTTGGGACATGGATTCAGAAAACTTAAGTCTGTTATTGGTTCTTTTTAAAATACATTAAGGTGACTTTGTGGGCCATGGTGGGCCCAAGCAGAGTTTATAATGTGGCAAAAGGATGCAGTGACAAGAACAGAGGCCCCATAGACACAAACTGGGTTCAAATCCCCTCTTCAGCACTTACAAGTTGTGTATTCTAATTTGACTCCCCTGGTTGAAAGGAACCAACACTCACTGAATTAGCTCAAGAGATCAAGGATCCTTTTAAGGCTATCCTGGCACGGAAACTGCGAAACTGCGGGGAAAACAGGAGCAAAGGGGCAGATCACATTGTCAAGTGTTTCCTAGCACATGCTCTGTGTTTCATATGCTCTCAATGTTTGCAGGGTGAATAAATAGGGGAGAGAAACAAAGGAAGGAACAGAATTGACTCTGGGGCAGCAATCTGAAGGGTGGCCATTGTAGAATGGGAGAAGGTTTTCGTTTGAAGAGGCATATTCAGTATTCAATAATTTTATATTTACGGAAAAAATCATATGCTTTTCAACACACAAGTCATAGAAATCAAGCCTCTGGACAGGTAGAGATAATCAGAGGATAGACCCTGCCTACCGAGGAAGCCGTATTCCAAATTCAGGGTTGGGAAGGCACACAAAACTTTTATGTTTGACAGAAGAGAGCAAGGACTTCAAAGGGTTAAGAAGCCCTGGCCAAGCAACCTGGACCTCACATGTGCAGGGGCCTTTCCAGACCACAGACTCGGAGCTACACTGCACTAAAACTTCTCTCTACTTAATTTAAGATTTCAGAACACCCAGTCATTGCATGTGAATATGTTCCCTAATTGTCATGCAAGTTCTGGTTATGTAAAACTTCACCATAGTAACATACCAAAGCCATCTTCCCGTCAGGCTTTTTAAAGGGGAAGACATTAAATACAGGGCATTTCATTGGCAGAATGTGTTTAATTGGACATTGTCAAATACTTCCTTAAAACAAAAGCTATGAAGCACTATATAGGACATACAATGCAAACATTACTTGAGTGCAAAAACTGGTTAGTAGAATATATTCTTATGCAGTGTGCATCACTGACTGACAACTGGACCAGGTAGACAGCAAGCTAATCATCCAATCAGAATTTAGCATAGCATTGCTGATGGTGATGACAACAGAATTGCTTGTTTAAGCTAAGCTATTCTTAACTACAGTAGGAAAATCCAGTCAGACAGTCCTGAGTTCAAATTCTAGCTTCATTATTTAATATTCATTTGATTTTTTAAATTGGATTTTTAGAAAATTTCTGGTTCTTAACCTCTCTAACCTTCAGTATCCTCATGTATAGAAGGGGGATAATAAAATGATCACCCTCATGAAGCTATTGTGAGGAGTAAATGAAATGATATGTGTGTGATTAATATCTTCCTTTTGCCTCCCCAAAATCTGGTCTCTTCCTACTCTTCTCTACTCTTCTCTGTATGGCTTCCTATATGGACTGCTCCAATGGGCTCTGTTGTCTTCCTACTTCCAGTTGGGTTGGGTCCATGGAAACCGTGCAAAACACTGGAGGGCAGTGCAAGAGTGAGCTCAGGATATTTGTCTCCCTGACTTCCTACCTTCTAGTGGGCAGTATGTTGGTTCTGTCCTTTTACTGAAGCCCACAGCTTCCGTGAGGGGGCCCTCTTTATAGAGTGTGCTGCGAAGTTCTGGTAATCACACTCTCCTCTTGTCCTTTGATGCCTAAGGGTGCATACTATTCCCTGAGGTTTCCTTAGACCCTGCCCATGCCTTTGTAAATAGTCCCTTTATTAGACTATCTTCAATTTTCTTCTTTAGAGCAAGCCATTGTGTCTTTACCAGAGCCTTGACTGATGCAGTATATATAACAGTATGATGCCAAGCTCAATAGATATTAGCTAGCAAATATTGACAAGGCATATTAAAAGCACGGAGATCAATAATAAAGTGAATTACCCATAGTTAATAAAGTCATAACTATCTCGAGGATGTCTTCCAGTAGGACAGAATTTTACGACAACAGGACATTTTAATCAGGAGATGCAAAAGAGACAAGAGCAGGATTTCGGAAAGGCTCTACTTCCCCAGATAGGCCTTTTGCCTCAGGGCTCACCAGCTTCAGATCCTCAAATTCAGAATTACAAAAAGACATTACAACATCTCATCCCTCAGTCTCATACTGTTAGGTTTGTGTTTACCCAAATCCGAACATATTTTTTAAAGCCTGATTTTATTTGGGGTCAGAATATTTTAGTCTTTTGAAGACAGAAAGGAAAGAAAAAGCAGATCTTATAGTGAGGCCTAACAGTGACTCACTGGATTCTTAGATTGTGTTATTGATTATGTAAAATCTCCTATCAGGCAGCTGGTGCAAAGCCATAACAGCTGCCAGTGTAGTGGAGGAAAAGGAGGCCCAGTATATGGCTCAATATCAAGAAGCATCCATTTTTCATTTAGCTAAGTATAATATGCACATATTATGAAGTAATAAGCACCATTAAAAACAGTAGGACAGATACATATGTGCTGACAGGGAACAATTTCTAAGACATTTTGTTGAATACAGAAAGCAAGTCATAACACAATATATGCAATATGTATACATGTTATATAGTATGATATCATATATGGTTAAAGAGAGAGAAATAGGTAAAATTGTGTAGAGATCGTTTAGACCTCTGCTGTCCAACATGGCAGCTATCAGGCACATGGGGCTATTTAAATTCAAATTGTAACTAATTTAAATGAAATGAAATAAAAAACTCAGTCTCTCAGTCACACTAGCTCAAATTGTCACTGGAGTTACCTCTGGGGAAGAAGATGGCGTTGGTAGAAGAGATGAAAGGATGTTTTCATTGTTTGCTCCACATACATCTGTTATTTTGTTTTACAATGAGAACAAATTCATGAAATATACCTAATTTAAAATAAATTTAAAGAAATAATTCTTCATCTGTTAATTCAGAGATGTAGGAAACTTAATCAAGGATCAGGTGCTCCAAGTGTGGGGAGAAAGAGGTGGCTAACAGGAAAAAAGAAGTACTTTGAAAAATAACATTATCTACCAACTGTTAAATTATATTACTCCCAGGTATGTGGAACATTTAAAACTCATTTGAACTTTTAAAAACAATTTCAATTGTCTTCATAATATCTACCCACTATTCATTATTTCAACATCCAACAAACACTATTTGAGAGCTTACTGTGTGCCAGGCACTCTTTTAGGTTCTGAGGACACATCAGGGAACAAAACAGACAAACAAACCTGCCATTGTGATGCTTAAAGATAATAAACAACAAAAAAGAATGCAAAATGTGTAGTACGTTAAAAGATGTTAATTTTGAATAGGGACTGATATGAGCTAACCTATAAAAAAATAAGGCAAGGAAGGGGGATAGGGAATATAAGGGGTATAACTGTAAATAGAATAGTGAAGGAAGTTGATATACAGAGGGTGCCAAAAAAATGTATACACATTTTAAGAAAGGAAAAAACTATTAAAATTGTAATACTCAATTTATACCAATAACAAAAGATGACTACAAGTCATGACTATACAGTTTTTGGCACCCCCAGTATGTGTAAACAGAGAGGGTGCCAAAAAATGTATACACATTTTAAGAATGTGTATACATTTTTTTGGCACCTCGGTGTATAAAGGATCAATTGAGCCATGTGGAGAAAAAACAGTCCAGGCAGGGAAAACAGCAAGTGCAAAGGCCTGAGGCAGGAGCATACCCGGCTTCTTCCAGGAATAACAAGAAGGCCAGTATGTCTGGAGAAGTGAGAAAAAAGGAAAAAATAGTAGGAGATACAGCCAGAGAGGTGAGGCGGAAGGAACAGGATGGGAGGTAAACAGTGGTGTGAGGTTTTTTGGACTCTGTAAGACAAAGACTGACTTTCACTTTGAGGAGAAGGAAGCCATTAGCGAGTTTTGAACAGGGAGTTATGAGCTAACCTAGTTTTAACAGGACCACCTGGCTGCTATGTTGAGAACAAAGTGTAAGAAAACCACTGAGGTACTGGTGTCAGAATTAGGCAAGAGTAAATGGAGGCTGGGGCTAGGGTGACAGCAGTGAAGGTGGTGAGAAAGGGTCAGATTCTGGAAAGATTTTGAATAAATAAAATTTGGGATTGATTGGATTTATAATAGAGTATGGAAGAATGAGAGGAGGCAGGATAACTCCAAATTACTGGCCTGAAGAACTGGAAAGTTCATTGCCATTCCTTAGGATGCAAAAGACCCTGAAAGAATAGGTTTGAGGGTGGGAGGGACAGGGATGAAGAGATCAAGAATTCCATTCTCACACATTTGGTTTAACATGCCTATTAGATCAACAAGTGAAGATGTCAGGTAGGCAGTTGGATATATAAGTCTGGAGTTTGGAACACAGGACTAAGATAGAGATACAGGTTAAGAAGCTGTCAGAATATAAATGATCTTTAAAGCCACTAGATTAGGTTCATTCATTCAGCTAAGGTCAGGAGTGCAGACTGAAAAGAGGTCCTGCTCTTCTGATGAGGAGACATTGTATTATTATGGCCAGTCTCCTCCAACTATTGTGTCTTCGGAAAAGTCATGGCATATTTTGTCTATGTTTTTCAAAGGTCATTTATTTATATAAAGAACAAAGATAAATCAATGATATAGTGCCCATTTTGTTCAATAACTTTTTGCCATCTTTCAGTGAGCTTCATAATTCCTCGTTCATAGAAGGACCTGTCTTTATTTGTNAAAAAAAAAAAAGGCGTGTTGGTTAAGAACAAAGATCCATCAATGATTTATTGCCCGTTTTGTTCAATAACTTTTTGCCATCTTTCAGTGAGCTTCATAATTCCTCGTTCATAGAAGGACCTGTCTTTATTTGTGAAAAACTGAACAAGGTGCTGATTGACAGCCTCATCTGAATTGAACGTTCTACCACGCAAGGAGTTTTGAAGAGAACGAAACAAGTGGAAGTCTGACGGCGCAAGGTCAGGCGAGTATGGTGGGTATGGCAACACATCCCATCCAAGCTCCAGTAATTTTTGACTTGTGTGTGGTCTCATGTTGTCACGATGGAACACAACTCCTTTACAATTAACAAGCTCTGGACGTTTCCGGATGATGGATTCGTTCGAACTGTCCAATTGCCGACAGTGCAAACAATCGAATTGATTGTTTGGTTCCTTGGTAGGAGCTCGAAAAACACGACACCTTTAAAATCCCACCACACTGAGAGCATAACCTTCCTCTGATGAATGTCTGCTGTCGATGTCGTTTGAGGCAAATCATCACGTCAGGACCAAGACCGTTTGCACACCACATTGTTGTAAACAACCCACTTCTCATCACCAGTTATCAGTCGCTTCCAAAAAGGATAATTTTACTCACGTTTAATGAGCATATTGCAGATGTTATTCGCGCCGTCAAATGAACTTCTTTAAGTTCATGCAGAACCCCAATATTGAGCTTGCTTACATATCCCAGCTTCTTCAGGTGGTTGTGAATGCTTGAATGATGGATGTTCAATGTTTCTGCAATCTCTCGTGCTGTGTAACGTGGGTTTCACTCGATCAATGCCTTTATTTTGTCATCATCAACCTTGGTGGGCCTCCCTGACTGAGGAACGTCGTTGAGATCAAAATCACCAGCACGAATTTCATGAACCATTGTTGGCACTGACGTTCTTGTAGAGCATTGTCACTGTAAACTTTGTGCAACTTTTCACAAGCTTGACACTCATTCTTCCCTTTATGGAAGTAAAATAGTAAAATATGGCAAAAATGCACAGTTTGGTCTTCCATCTTCAACTTGTAAAATCTTCAAAACTCAACCAAATCGCTCAATTATTTTTTAGAATGAAGCTAGAACTGTCAGCTGTCAAATGACATAGCAATAACATAGATGTGAATGACTCTAGTACTTCCAAAAATGAACTAGTGCCATCTGTTGCAAACATGCTTCATGACTTTTCTGAAGACCCAACACAATGGAAGCTCCAAGAAAACAGGGACTTGGTCTGTCCTATCCATTGCTACATCCCTACTTCCTAGGCAGCACCTGGCATATAGAAGGTCCTCGATAAACATTTCTTGAATGGAGGAATTTAAAGTCACTGGAGAAAGAATGATTAGTGATAAAGATTAAACTCAAATAAATACACTTATCAATTTTTCTTATAATTATCATAATATATACCATAAAAAATTCAGGGAAATAAAGAGAAGACAGCAAAATTCACCAAGAATTCTACCTCTCAAATACAACCATTATTAAACTTTTCTATGTTTCTTTTCAGGTTTTCTGATATGTCATATATACATATTAACAACTTTGAAATCTTACTACTGTATAGACAATTTTTTTTCACTCAATATATCATGATTATTTTATCATGTCATTTAAATAGTCTTCAGCTTGACTATTTTTTTAAATTAATAGACTATTTTTTTGGAACGGTTTCAGGTTCACAGTAAAATGAGCAGAAGGTAGAGATTTCTATATTACTCTCACTAATTTTGATAGCTATAAAACATTCCACTGAATAGAAAAACCATAATTTATTTAAATACTTCTGTTCTTGAATATTAAGTTGTTTGTATTTTACTAATACAAATAACATTCTAAACCTCTGATTATTTCCTTAGGATAGATGCCTAGGAGCTGAGTTACTTAGATCAAGGGTACAAACATTTTAAACATAAATATTTGAAGAACATTTTAACATATATTGTTAATTACCTTCTACAAAAGTTGTATCATTTTTACTCATATTATAATGTATGAAAGTGCCTATCTTTTTGCCATCTCACTGGCACTGAGTATTGTTGTTGTCAATTTTATAAACCAAAAAATGATATCACACTGTTTCAATTTGCATTATTTTGATTACAAGATTGAATACTTTTCAAATGTTTATTAGTCATTTGTATTTTCTTCTGAGAATAATCTGTCCTTTGCTCATTTTTCTATTGTTCGGGACAAGTATTTTGAAGTTAAAAGCAAAACAATAGCACAGTTAAAAATTATTTTAAATAGCTTTTTAAAAATGTATTTTCCAACTTTACCTAGAGTCTCTTCATAAGAAGTTCATGTTTTTAAACTAATGTGTGAACATTCACATCTAGGTCAGGCTAGTAATTACTGCCCTTCCAGTGATGAGGGATCAGAATTTTTATCATGTCCTAGGGATACAGGCCTTCTTAAGACGCTGACCATCCATAAGCCATAGCCCCACCACCACCACCACCACCACCACCATGTGGCCACCTTTCAAACTCCACAGCAGTGGATTTCAACTAGCTGGAAGACTCTCAGTACTATAATACCACATTTCACTGATTATAAAATGTACATTTCCCCCCATATTTCAACATTTCTGAGACCAGGAGGGGGTCTTATAGAAATGGTGTCTTAAAATCAGTGTTGGCAATTTTCTGACATTTTAACACCTCTAAAATGGAAGTTTATCTTAGAATTAATGGCGTCTTAAATTCATGAAATGCACAGATGCTATTAAAAATAGAAAATAATCATCCTTACCTACAGATTAAAAATTCCATATCCTAAATCAATTTTTTCTTAGGCAATTGAGTGTAAGGAGTTTATAATTAATATCAATAACAATCTTATTTATGGGCCGGCCGAGTGGCTCAGTTGGTTAAGAGCTCGCTCAAGAGTGCGAGCTCTGAGCAACTAGCGGTTCGATTCCTGGCCCGAGCTGAGCTGCCACTGAGCTGCCAACAGGTGGCAGGATGGCTCAGCTAAAAAAAATACAATCTTATTCATATCCTATCTCCTTCCTCAAAGTACTTGAGGTGACTTTAAAAAAATAAAATTTGAAAGTTTAAAATGATAGTTGCAAGATATGGGGTAAGGAGGAAAATATGGGTTTCATAAAAAGGTAAGTGGTGAAATGAGCACACAGGAATACCTATCACAGTCCATCAACATTTCAAAAAGGTGGGCCACAAAATGACTTTAAGCTCCCAGCAGTTAAAGCAAAGAAAAAGACAAAGTTACTATTGTCTTTAAGAAAAAAAATCCCCGAAAACAAAATAGCTAGTAAGGAGAAGCACAGCATTTCTTGATGTTCAATTTTATGGAAATTCCTCCCGTGGTGCTCCAATAAGGGGTGGGCTGAGTGATGTTGTAATGATACCATATACTCAACAACAGCCCACAGGGTAAAGACAATCCCATTTTTTGTTTGTCTCAGTAGCAGCCTCCATTCAAGGCAGAGCTCCAGAAGCAAAAAGCAGTTCAGAAAAGCATTTCTACATGGGTCAAACAAGCACACTGAAAATGCAGTGCCCTCCCTCAAAGCTGAATCCAAGGGCAAGATTTAGAATACCGAGACCAGAGTTTTCTAATGTAGGATAAGCAAGACAATCTGTTAGACAGCGACACTTAGATATAGTTTTCATGTTAAAAAACAAGGAAGGAAGCATTACCACTATCTAATTCTAACATACTAATTTACATGGGTGCCCCATCTCTGCCAACATGAAGTCTACGAGGTGTCCTCAAGGAAGAATGCAAGATGCACAGTACAGAAAGAAGACTTGGGTCCCCTGACATTTTCTTTTGCTTTCTGCTTATTGCAATATAATGCAGCTCGCCCGGGCCTGGTAAGGACATTTGTGGATTATATTATCTAGTTTTAACTAAATCAGTGCTCACAATATCAGCAGGTGGCTTAAAACATTTCCTGCAATGAAGTAGGAAAGCAAAGATAGTACAAGACCAGGTGAAAAACAGGAAAGTGGCAGAGCTGCCCCTCCTACTCCCTGCATGAGTTCCATATCCACATTACCTGGTGTGAACAATGATGACCTAATCAGATCTGACAATAAGACAGCTGAATCAAAAATTATTACAAGGACTATTTGAAATATCTGCTACCATGAACACTAAACCTTATTTGGAGCCTATATTGTACCTTGAGATATTAGCTAATGATGGCACAAAGCTATGTAATGACCATGATACTTAAAAATGAAGCATCTGGAACATGAAGACAAACCTCTAGGACTTTTTCAGCAAGGTTTCAAGACATGTGATACTCAATCCAGTAGTTCATAAAATATTGTTCCATGTAATGATAAATGTTTAGAAGGCTTTTTCGAGTAAACTAAAAGTCTCATACTATTGCAGAAACACCGGCTCTTCACGCCATGGTAAAATGGCTGCTCTAATGTGTAGGGGGAAAAAATTGATGTCAAACTAAAATGCATTCCTTTGTCAGCAAATATATTTAGAAGACATATAGAAAACATTGCTGAAGATGGGAAGAAACAAGCACATGAACAAATTATGCAGTGTGGGCGGTTTGCTATACAGTTAGAAAGAAGTACAGAGATTTCTAACATGTCTCAGCTTGAGGTATTTGCTATCTCAACACTAAAACCTCTTGTTTTTGAGCCACTAAAGGAAAGATGTTCCAAAGAAGAAAGATTTTCCAAAGAAAGATGGTCCAAAGAAGATTGATTCTGCAAAATGACTTCTTTAATAAAAACAATGTTTTACAGAAACACTCTGTAAGTGTAACTGCCAATGAGGTGATTGCTTTGCTCTTGGACCCGGATCTCCCCCGTATTTGAGAAATACGTGTCTGCTTTTCATGACCCTTCCTCTATTGGCTCCCTAAATGCTGTTCCTCAGGGTTCCATCCTGGAAGATTGTTGGGGTACAGTAGATGAATTTAACCAGATCTCATAGACATAGACACATATAAGGAGGATTCTAATAAATAGCTTTAACCACAGCTCTTCTATTTTTCTTCCCTTTAAAAACCTGATAGGATGGCTAGGGGAAGTTATTTTCTAGAATTTATTCTACAGCAGGGTTATTCTGAGGCACTCTTGCTAGCTAAACAATTCCATCCACTTCCTTCTGAGTCTAGAAACTGACTTTCTTCGAGGCCAGGCCATTGTTAGAAAAAGCATATAGGGGGTGACCAGTTTGCTCAGTTGGTTAGAGTGTGGTGCTGATAACACCAAGGTTGCCAGTTCAATCCCTGCATGGACCACTGTGAGCTGCGCCCTCCTTAAAAGAGTCAATTATGCCACTATAGCATGAAAGCAATGTGTAACCAATGACCATGGCTGTTCCCCAATAAAATTTAAAAGCATATAGACTGGGTGCCATGGATTTTAATTCACAGATTACCTGACTAGGGCTTGCCTGGTCCTAGAAATAAGGCAATTTCAGCTCAAGGGCTCACTTACATTCTCCTGGGGCTGGATATACTGACCCCTGGAAGGCCTGAGCACATTCGAGCTCTGTTAGTGGCCAAGGGCTGTAATTTTAAGTAGGATCTGACACCATTCCTTAGAGTGCTATCTATTGGCTCACCAGAATTGTTTGGAAATGGAACATCTGTTGTAGAGTGCACTCTTTCTTCATTACTGTGGTCAGAATATCTTTAAACTTTGCATTAAAGCATAATATACATATAGAAATATGCACATTACCTGAGTGTGCAGCTCAATGAACCATCTGAACACACACAGCATCCAGATCAAGTAACCAGCCACTGTCAGCAGCCATTCTCTGCTCCTTCCACTACCCTGACTTCTAATATCATAGGTTAGCTTTGCCTACTTTAAAAGTATTTGCTAGAACTGGAATCATGTAGTGTGTATTCTTTTGTAACTGGTTTCTTTCATTCACTGTTATGTTTGTGAGATTCATCTGCATACTCTGCAGGTATGTGTAGATTCTTCCTTCTCCTTGTAGTGTAGCATTACACCAGGTGACTATATTACAATACAGTTTATTTATCCATTCTACTTCTGCTAGGCATTTGGCTAGCTTCCGGTTTGGGGTTATTATGAATAATACTGCTGAGAACATCCTAGTATTAGTTTTTGATGGCCATATGTACAAATTTCCTAGGAGTAGAAGCACTGGGTCAAGAATATTGACTTTGAATTTCTAAATTCACTACAAAGAGCCTAGACATTTGATTTGTTTCCACTCCTGGTCCTGGAAGCAGGAAATGTGACATGGGAGAGCTAAATGCAGCATTTCTCCAAGTGCATCCAAGCACTTCTTGCTTCTGAACCACCTAGGAGCTTGAATTGCTAGCTGATTCTCTCCTCACTGATGTTGGAGAACTGGATGTAGTGGAAACAGGGGCCTTTGGAAGTCAGACAAACCTAATTTTAAACCCCAGGTTTATAAATTAGTATTCGATCTTTGTGGGATTACTTAATTCTTGGCTTCCTTACTTATACTATGGGGAATAGTAACTCCTATTTCAGGTCTGCAGCCTGGTGTAATGAGATAACACATAGAAGGCATTCGGCACAGTCCCCAACACATTGTGTACTATAAATAGCTGTTCCATTCCTCCACTTGCCCACAGGAAAAAAATGAGTGAGACCTCTAGCCTTGAACCCAGTATAAATTAACCTTAAAACGAAACAATTTGGACATGAACTAGAATTTCGTATTCTGTGACTGTGCCTACAGTCAATATTAGGCACACTAGAGATGAAGCACAGAAACCTTCGTGTACCAGGAACAGGCTTTCAACATCATGTGGCTGGCAATAGGCTGTACACATCGTTCATGATGCTTCTATTAACCTATTATTATTGTTGTTACTTTTTGCAAATGCCAGTTTAAATAACCCTCAGCATTCTTTTACACTGATGTTGGGTTCAGTGTGCATGCATTACTGAGTGGGAAGCAAAAACGCCAAGTCAAAGACTTTGGTGGGAGGGAGGAGATTATATGAAATGAATCCTGCTCAGTGGGCTGGCCCTGTGTGGCCCTGCACATTATTACACAGGTGCATGCTACCATGGCTTGCTGCTTTATTTTCTAATCACTGTGTTTTCAAGTGTGCCTTCAAGATTGTTGAGTGCTAAACTCTCTTTATCCCCAAGCAGGGTCAGCTTCCTCAGCCTCCCATACAACCCGGTTCATGCTGGGATAAAGAGGAAGGTAGGAATGTTAAAACAATAATGCTATGGTCTAAAGCCAGCAACTGGTAATCAGATCCTAGCAAGGTAGAGGCTGTTACCTGGGAGATTATTGGAAGAAAATAGGCCTAGCTTGCAATGACTTAGTTTGTTCCTACCTTCCTTGCTTTCTGCTTTTCATTTTGCCCCAGGGGATCAGATGAAATAAATCTTTTTCTTCATTCGTTTCACGAAGGGGCACTGAGAAGCTTTGTGTGGGCACCTGAGAAAGATGCCAGAGTTTCAGGACTATGGTCTGACTCACTGGGGGACTTCAACCCCAAGTATTAAGCTTAGAGAGATAGCATCAGTTAGAGAAGGCCCTTGTAGTTCAATGCCATACTGCCATGCCTCAAAGAAAACCCAATACAGACATACTTTATTTTATTGCGCTTTTCTTTATTGCGCTGCACAGATGTTACTTTTTTTACAAAATGAAGGCAAGACCTTCCACCAGCAAAAAGATTATGATTTGCTTTATGATGATACTAATTTTACTGCAGTAGTCTGGAAGCAAACCCACCTTATCTCCAAGGTATACTTGTATTTTGACCTTCAGTATTATGAAATAGATAAATTAGGAGGCTATTATTAACATTAAAAAGAGATTCAACATAGGTTTCTTTGGACAATGACTAGAACATTCAACATAGGATTCAGAATACGTTCAACCTTTCTGAAGAAGCAGCTGAAGAATAAAGCAGAAGACACCAGAAGTGGTTTGTACAATGCTAATGTAAAGTTCCAAAGTATTTTGTGAACATTTGTTATTCATATTTAGCCAATGTGTCTTACTGTAAGGTCATTCAACCTGTTTTTACCCCAACTTGATAAAACCAAAAGGAGGTGAGGAATAGGGTAGCTCTGATTTTTCAGGTCAAACAGAGCACACTGTGGTAGACCATGTTCCGTGGCTATGAAAGCCAGAATCACAGTCTTGGAACTGGAAAAGGCCACCTATCCAACCCATCGTTGGTGACAGAATTGAGGTCCAGAGAGAAGAAGTGATTTGCTTAAGCCCACACAATAATTCAATTACAAAACTGAGGTTGAAATGAGACTGTGGGCTCCAGTGAGCAGAGACCAAGCTGCAGCACACTTGTCTTGCCAGGCCCCAGCCCTTTTGCTGTGGGCCAGTCCGGTTCCCCTGGAGAACCAGATCTGGATCTGCCTTGACCTTGGGGGTTGACGTGGAGCCCCAGATGCCATAAGGGAACAGATCCATTTCCTCTCATCACTACCTGCATCTCATCAAGAACCACTCAGCCTTTCTCCCTTTCATACGCACATTCCCAGCCTGGAGACCTTTGGAGAGGAAATACCCTGGGGCTCGACCCAACTTCCCAGGCTATCCCATAATTACACATCTGAAACTGCCAAAATCAAGCCACTATGACTTTGCCTCCACCTTTGCAGAGAAAACAGAAGCTATCAGGTAAGAGAGGATTTCAACTTTCAATTCCTTTCCACTTATACCACTTATAACTTACTCTTACCCAAAACATCCTTGCCAGCTTCCTCACCACCAGTGGTAGAGGTGTCTCTTTTCCTACCTGAAGCCAATTCTTCTACTTGTGCAACTGTCCAGCATTAGGGTCATTGCCTTCATCAATTTTCCTTGTCCCTTTCACCCTCTCCCACTGGCCCTTTCCCAATTATGTATAAGTGCAAGTTGCTACCATCTTAAAAGAGTGAGCCAATCAAAAGCTTTGGCATACTAGATGGATGGAAGGAAGAATGGAAGGAAAGAAGTTAGAAAGGAGAAAAGCTAGCCTCTCTTAACCCTAAACCCCCATTTATTCACTGTTGGGGTCCTATACATTCTATCTGTTTCTCCCTTCAGTCAAGCTTCTACTTCCCTCCTAAAGGCTCCTCAACCTACTGCTATCTCTGCTCCCATTCACTGAAACATCACCACTGACTTCTTTCTAAATCCAAAGGAGACTTTTCCTTGTTATCTCATTTGATGTCTCCGCTGCATTTGTTTCTATTGGACATTTCCTCCACAGAACTTACCCTGTCTTTGTCCCTCCCCCAACTCTCAAATATTTAAGAAATACCTCTCTGTCTTCTTTTCATGATCCTTCCTCTGTTGGCCCTTTAAATGTGTTCCTCAGGGTTCCATCCTGGAAAGCTTCTGGGATAAAGTAGATTAATTTAACCAGATTTCATGTAGACACAGGCAGATATCAGGAGACTTTTGGAAGCTTTAATCACAGCTCTTCTACTTTCCCCCAATAGAATGGTGCAGGGTCAGTTGTTTTCTAGAATTACCCTGTAGTATCTTGAGGCATTCTTGCTAACTATTTCCGTTTACTTCCTCTCAGTCCAGAAACCGTCTTGACTCAATTTTGCTCCTATTAATTTCACTACCTCAATTTCACTTCCATTTCCTCCATGTTGGTGCCTCCCAGATCTACATCTCTAGCTCAGAACTCTCTCCTGCATTCCAAAACCAAACACTAACTAGACACTGCCAAATGGAAGTTCAATGGTATCCTCAACATAACTCTCATAAACTTTTGTCACCCGATGCTCCCATCTCAGTGATGGCACCCACACACTGGAGCCAGAAAACTGAGTCTTCCTTTCTGCCCCACCCTCAGACTCAGTTACCAAATGCCAAGGCATTTACCTGCTAGTGTCTCCCATATCCATCCAATTCTCTCCTTTTCCACTGCCCCATCCATAACTTCAAACTTATTCTCATCTAGGTTAATACAACAGCCTCCTAACTAAAACAGAATAGGATAGCACAGAAAATATTGTGTGCAAAATATAAAGTAAAGGAAAGTGATTTTTTGTAGCTATGAGTAATTGTATGTATGTATGTATGTATGTATGCATGCATGTGCTATGCAAACATGAAATGTATTTATCATTGTGGCTTCTCAGACCTCATCCTCCACAGGCCTGGGCATGTGTCTGAGCTCCCTCTAAAGCCACATGTGGCTACTGAGCACTTGAAATTGGCTAGTTTGAATTGAGATGTGCTGCGAGTGTAATATACACACCAGATTTCAGACTTAATAGGAAGGCAAAAAATAGAAAAGACCTTTATATTAAAGAATAAAAAGTTAAAGAATATAAAATACCTTCACAGTACATAATAAAATTAATTATTTTTATATTGATTACATGTTGAAATAACAGTTTGGATAGATCAGGTTAAATAAAATGTCAAACTTACAAAAAATCTCTCTTAAGGGATTTCAGCATCCTGGCATGCTTCCACATACCAAACTACTGCCTTCTGTTAAATGCAAATGATCTTCAAGGCCAAGGGCTGTGCATTACTTTTATTTCTCTCCACAGCACCTGGTGCATTGCTATATATGGAAGTTGATAACCAGCTGGCTAACTGTGGATCATTTTGGTACGAAACTGAGTTTTATCTCAAGTTACCTTTTAAAGCCCTACGCCACTGAACACTTTAAGTCCCCCTCACTGTCTGAATGAAGACACATGCATCCTTTTCATTTCTATATGTTCAGACACCAAAATAAAACAAAGAACCTAAATATCTTCTTATATTTGATTTAGATTTATTTCTTCCATAAGGAGTTTAGCATTAGGCAAATGGTGGGTTGGAAGGGTGGTGAAAGAACAAACTTAAAAGAATGGAAGAAATGAATTCATTAATTCTATGCTCAATACGGCTGACTATAATCAATCTGCAAGAAATGAATGTTGCATTTGGACCGAGACCAGCACAAAAAATGTCTAATAATAACCTTGGGCAAAATTCTAGTTGACTACAGTAAATGCCCAAGGAAGTCCATGTTTGTTTATTTTCACCAACACAGCACATTGTCTTGCTTTTAAAATGTACACTGCTCTGATTGGCTAAATAGATGGCGATACTAGTAAAGGGAGCCATTGATGTCTCTGGAAATCGGGTCATCTTTTTGAGCACTAGCAGGTGAGTGTCCTACCTCTCAACTGACATAATGCACCTTCTGCAAGACAGCAGTCTTTTGGCATGGCTCCCCTTTGAAGGAAAGCCCAAAATGAACTCCTGCTAAAGTGGCATATCGAACCAGCCCGTTTTTATTTCCAAGGCCTTCTCAGTTGATCCCTAGCACATCCATCTTCCTGGAAGTGACTATTGCAGGCTAGAATTACAACTTCCTTCTGACAGCAGAATGCACTCCCAGAAGAACCCGACCAAGGTCATTAACCAAATCCTTAAGCAGACAGCTTTCAGGGTGGCTGGGCCTTGTTAGAAAGGGTTTATGGAACATCTGCTGGGCCCAGAGGTCTTTTCTAGGCATAATCTGAGGGTTAGGAAGATATGAGGACATGGTCCTTGCCCACAAGGAGCCCTCATCCCTCAGAAGTTGCGTCTCCGGGAGGGCTGTTATTACACATATTGCCCAAGGCTACTCAGTTTCTCTACTTGACAGTCAAGCTTATAAGTCTCCTTGCATTATGTTCAAGCAAGAAAATAGCAAAGAACAGAAAACAAGTGAAGGATCAAGAATAAACATTGTAAAAATGGAAAGAAGAGTTCTTGGAAACATTTCAAGCCCAAGCAGCATGGTAAATAAGGGTACTAATTTACATTCCTAATATATATATGCTCTATCATAAAACCTAGGCTACCTGTTATTTCTTTTCTAATTTCTTCATCAGTGTTATTTAATTCTATTCTATTCATTCCTCTCCTTTCTTATATTTTCTTCCAAGGAAAAATAAGGTGGGTAGAAAAACTACAGGCATGCCTTTCAGAAAAATTCCCCCTTGAATGTGATTCCATTGTATCCTCATATCCTTATCAATTTGCTACTTACAAGGATCTAAACTACGGATTGCTTTCAAGTCCTGTTTAGTTAGGTATGCCCACTTCCCGCTTCATTTCCTTAAAGGGCTATGCCAGGTTCTGTATTAGAGACCAGAGATACAGCGATGGCAAGACAGGTTTCTACACAACGTCCCCGTGGCAAACTTTGACTTGCTCTCCGGGAGTTAACCACTGTTTCCTTTCTGCCCCCACTGCACCTGGTAACACAACTCTTAGCACACTGCACCCTTATCAACCTGTATGGAAACTATCTGTTTATGTTTCAGTCTCTTCTCAACTCTCTAGATCACAAAGTACTTGAGGGCTCAGAGCTCAGCACATAGTAGGTACTCAATCAACATGGACTGAGTTAAGCTGGATCACAATAAACAACCTTCACTGTAAACAGTATAGAGACAGACACATGCAGACACAGGAACGCTGTACACACCTACTTGAATGCCATGCTAAATAGGGAACACAATGGTTCATTACAAAAAGCGCCATTTACACAATTGCTGAGATTTTAGTAAAATTTGTATTTACAGACAATAACATGCAGTGATGTAAGTTCACATTCTGGGACTTGCAGTAAAGCTTTATAGCCCTTACATACCCAGAAATGTCCTTTTACATTATCCCTATGTAAAGTTAGGGTGAGTTTGGGAGCCAGCGGGTACCTCAGCTAATACAATGAGAACCACTTTGGTAATTTGCTACTTGTTTTTAAAGATGATGGTTTGTTATTGAGCCCCATTTCCTCTAAACTATGAATCCAAGTTTTGGTAACAAGTGGGAGAAAGAGCCTGTCCTCTGAAAGGGAAACTTTCAAATCATTCATGTGCTTTCCAAAGTTAGTTAAGCAACTCAGCAGCCACCCCCTGCTTGTGGTGCCAGAGACCCACATGTAATTTGGGGTGATATGCTTGAGTGCTGGGAGATACACAGAATTTATATAATTTGAAATATGAAGATATTAGCAAAGCAAAAGATCAATAGAAAATACTAAAATCCTTAAAAAGAAAGCTAATTTAGCATTTTCATCTGCCACTAACTCTTCATCAACAAATTTTGTTATTAAGTATGTAGTTAACATGCGCTTTAATTATTAAAGTAAAATCATTAGCAAAGAAAAGGTGGGCTCTGAAGTATAAATCTAAATTTAGAATATACCCTTGCAGTGATCAAAGTTTGCTAAGAGAAAAGTTGCTTCAAAAAATGTAGTGTAGTGGTTTATAAATTGGTTGACGTCCCTATTTAAACAGAGCCAATTTTCAGTAGACCATGATAATGATGGACATCATAGAAAATTTTTATCAAAGGTAGATCAAATCAATCACTTTAACAGTGCGACTTCTGTTCATCCTTAACACACACACACAGACACACACACACACACAGAAACACACACACACACACACACACACTTACTTTAACAGAACTTTTACAGAACTGCCAAAAACATGGGAAGGAAATGTATCTCACTTAAGTGTGTGTTGTAGGGGAAAGATCTACTTTGCAGATATAGAGCTCTAGGTTCAAATCCCAGCTCTATCCTTTCGATGCAATGTGACTTTAGGGAAGTTGCTTACCCTCTCTGAACCTCAGTTTCCTCATTTCTAAAACGGAGGGGAGGTGGAGGTTTTAGATTGCCAGCTTTGCATGGTTCTTGGAAGTTAACTCCAGGATGAGCTGTCACAAGTGAAAGTGAAAATATTTGAACTTTCTTCCTTCCCTTAATTTCTTCTGCCCACCTTATTAAGCAGAAACAACCAAGGAGCAAACCAGCTAAAAGGCAAAAAGGGAAGGAAAAGAAGTGGGCAGGAGAGACTGAAACGATACATAAACTGGAACGGGATGAGGCCTCTCTCTCCCTTCTATTTACCTGTCAAGAAGGTGTGTGATGAAAATTTAAACATTGGGTTTTACTTTCAAAAACATTTTTTGGGTGATCTTGTAACAAGCTTTTAGTGGTCAATTTTTTTTTTCAGTGCTAAACCATATGTTTACTGGCTCAAAGGACTCCATTGGAAGCAAACTTATTGGGATGGTTTGTATCCCCTAAGAACATAGGTACTACCACACATTGTGTATGTCATTCAGTAAGTGGCTTAAAGTGCTGGAGAGCAGTTAATATTAAATTTCCCTAAGAAAATATATCTAAAAAATAGAAACACAGTGAACAAAAGTATACAGAGCTCTAATATAACTTCGTTTGCTTTCATGTATTAGGAAGCTGTTCTAAGCCTGCATTTGAAACCTTATTAACCCTTATGTAGAAATAACAGTTCCAAGATGAGCTGGCTTTGGAATCTGTGAGCCCTCATTTTGGGAGTTCACAGAAAATGCTACATCACAAAATCCTTTAAGAAAAAATAATAACCTCTTTCAGGGTCAAACTCCACAGCCAATGAAAATGTAGCACCTTTTAACTTGAGGGAAATCGCTAGAGGGAGGGATAGCTTTAACAAGTGTATCATTTGGCTCTGATAGTTCAAAGAGAGGTCTCCTTCCCCAAGTTCCATAAGATTTCCGACCACAGAAAACCCACCGCCCACTTGGTGTTTTTGATTCCTTGATGATAAACGCTGAGGTGATTGAGAACCAGTTACTGAGATGGAAGGAAGCTCTGAGTGCCCATTTGCATTTTCATTATTCAAGGCATGCAGCCCTTTTCTAAGTAAAGGTAGCTTGCCCAGCGTCTCACACCTGAAGAGAAACCCTCACAGCACACTCTGAAAATGTTTACAATTCATTGAAGATGCACATTATTTCTAAATACATCGTTGAGGGACTCTTTTACTTAGCTAGTTTGAAATTTTCAAACGAATGGGGAAGTTTTGCTTCCATGTTCTTTTCATTTTTCCAAAACTGGCATTAGGCACCAAAATTAGTTGAGGACCAAATCATTCCCTAGCTAGAATTTAGAACTTAACAACAGACCCATCCCAAGCTTTACGAAAAGAATAGCATTTTAAAATTGCACTGTAGGATTTTTATTTTCGAATGAGAACACACCTAAAAGGAAAAAGGCCATCCCCTCCTCCCCAGGCACAAAAACATAGCCGAGACCAAGCAGCCCGTTTCCTACCCAGCAGATACAATAATGCTTTGTAAACTGAGAGCAGCGCCGGGTAGAGAAAGAAGCTAAGTATAAACAAGCTGAGAAGGATTAGGCGGTAGCTCCATTCTCATTTACATGAAAATCCTCTAAGCATCTTTTTCCTCGCTGGCTGCGGGCGCATACGGAACTCTTTTGTGCCATAGCCACGCATACATTTGCATCCTTTGTCTTTACTTACCAGTCGAGGCTGTGGACATGTGTGCTCTATTTCCTCCATGGTTTCTGAGGGAGGCTCATTGGAAAGGGATTTTGGGATACCTGTTTCTGACTCAGCATCAGTGGTAAGTACTGGCATGGCCAGCGAATGCTCCCTCCAGCTAGACACCCTCTGTCAGTCTCCTCCCAGGCAGAGAATGTTTTCTTTGTCACGTATTTTTCTTTTCTTTACCCATCCCCCTTCTTCGTCCCTTCTTTCTGTCTTCCCTGGGGAAAGTAAAAGAGGTTAACCCCCACCCCGCCCCTTTCCTTCTCCGAGAAGCCAAGAGGCAAGGCCTCAGTTTATCACTATAACAACAAGACAGCACAGGAGCGGCGGGTGCGGGATACAGTACCTCATTTGCATAGAGCGCGCTGGTTGGCTACTGTCATCATAGTACCACTCCACCGGGGAGCCGCGGGGCCCCATTGGCTGGCCGGCTGTGCCCACGGGGCCCGAACTTGCTGCTTTTGTTTCTTCTGTTTAATTATTTTGCAAAGATCTGGGTCCACTCCGGGTAAGGGACCCGGACTGTACTACCCAGATAAGATAAAGCTGCTTCCTGGGGTGCGGGCCCAGGACGCCTGGAAAAAGAACATAGCAGACCTCCACTAAAAAAGAACCACGTCTCCAGCCTAAGCGTTTGATGTGCTGTAGTCAGAATTTTGCCAAATAGGAGTCATCCTGAAGACAAAGCCACTTTTGAGCCCAAACTCCCTGTGCCCATAATTGCCAGCTGGCCTCGGAGGGCCTCTCAGAGCATTCATTGTGGGCACCTGAGTGTTCACCCCCTTGACTGCAACAAGAGCACGGGCAGATCCCCCGAGGCCTGGCATAGCCTGGAGCCTAGCTCTGGGGCTGCCCAGGGAGGAACTCGGAAGGAGATAGATTGTTTTTGACGACTTGCTTCCCACCTCTGACTGCCCTTCCGGATTGCTTCCTCCCTCAGCCACTGCTTCCCCTGACCAGCTATTCTGAGTTTCCTCAGTATAAAGTCTTGCTGTTGTCAGCCCTTTAATACACTGTTCCAGTAGCTGGTCTATTATTCCTCTGCTCCCATTTTCTAAGCACCCTCCTCTCCGCAAATACTCAAGGCAATCACAGAAATATCCCAGGTGGGGTGTTAAAGAGGATGTGCCTTTTTGTCTAAATCCACCAGGAATGTCCCCATTTTAAGAGGGACACACACTCAAAGAAAATAACTTTTAAGAAGGTATTCATTCCAGTGAAATATCACACTTTTAATAACAATAAAAATCATGGTAATTGCGAGCATTTATTAAGCAGAAGTACAGTGCTAAGTACTTTACCTAGATCTTATTTAATATTCATAAGAACCCAAAGAAGTCGATCTATTATCCCCATTTTACAGGTGAGGAAATTGCAGTTTAGAGTAATTGCTCAGGATTTCAAATTCATAAGCAATAGAGCTGGGATTGGAAGGATAGGGGTTGGGGCAGGGACACAGCAGGTGCAGAAATAGAAAAGGCACCTAGGTAGAAGTCCTCTTAAGTCCCTGGTCTTCTAGATCTTTCATTTGAATCTATAGCAGTGGTTTTCATCCAAGTGTGGTCCAGGACCAGCAGCAGCACCAACATCATGTCAGCTGGGAACTTGTTAGAAATGCAAATTATTGGCCCCCTCAAGACTTGATTCAGTAGGTCTGGGGTGGGGCTGGGATTCACATTTCTAGCAAGTTCCTAGGTGATGCTGATGCCGCAAGTCCAGGGACCATTACTTTGAACCAGTAGTCTAAAGGATGGGATAAAAACACCTGCCCTAACTCCCTCACAGAATTTGGGAAATCAAATAAGATATCATGTGAAAGCACTTTGTAAATTAGAATGTGCTGTACTACTATATAGGAGCATTATTTTTATTACTCTTCAAATAAGCAGAGAGCTACCCTTAAAAGAAGAAAATGGATTCTGTGGCAGGGATTGACAGTTATATTGGTATTCTGCTTTAAATCAGATTGACATCTCTTGGCATGTCCGTTATTACCTATGCTTGAGAGAACTCCAGTGATGCGAGAATTCCATTGACACTTGGGTCATCTGAAAAGGGCTCTTCCTACCCTTTCCTTCCTGTCCTATCTGCCTTCCTGGAAGCACAAAACACCTCAAGCTGCAAGTTTAGCTCTATCAAGCCCTTCGATACATTTAGGAGCCCCTTTCCCACCCATGCTGGGTGTTATGGGAGTGAGATTGTTCATCTAATCTCAATATTTTCTTTGCCTTACAGTAGTGGTTTTCAATGTGTGGTGCCCCCCCCAGAGCAGCAGGAGCAACCCTGGGAACTTGTCAGAAATTCTCACTCCCCACCCCATACCTAATGAATCAGAAACTCGGGCAGTGGAGACCAGGAATCTGTGTTTTAACGAAAGGTCCAGGTTTCGGAGGCATTCTGCTACATACTAAAGTGTGAGAACCACTGTCTAGAGCCACATGATCTCATTGGAAAGCACCTAACTCCCTCTGTGTTCTGGGCCACTGAACTGCCGGCTTGGTTCCTAATTGGTCCTCTAATTCTATCTCTAGAATGGGAGGCTCACCTGTTCGCCTCCCTATTTCACAGAATCCTGATGTCTAGCGAAATCCTTGTGAACCCCTCTTGCTGAAGAACCTAGACCATGCTCTTATCACCCACTCCACACAGCCTTTTGTGTCTCAAAGTAGGCAGATGCCCCTTTCCTTCCCTCCTCATCCTCCCCTATCCCATCAAACCAAGATGCTGCCTCTGCCTAGGATGAATACCTTCATTACGTCACCCAACTCAGACCCCTGCTTATCACTGCCACTGTGTTAAATCTAAGTCACACCTGACACATATTCAGCCCAAGTCCTTGAACCTTGAAAATTAGACTTTTAACTGCCTGGAGGGTCAACTCTATAACTACTAGTAATTCCATTCCCACGAATCCTATTCCAGCCTTGTCTTGGCTTCCTCATGCCCCTCGCCCCACAGTCCAGTGTTTGAATTTCAGTATGTCTCCCAGTCTTAATGGGCAGAAATACTCTTTTGGGCACCACTCTTAGAGGGGTCCCTTACCAGAGCCTATCACTCCAGGGACAGAGTCTTGGCTGCTATTGCAACCGGATTCAGGAACTTCTTAACAATACCTGAATGGGTTATTTTAACTTGGGTCTTTGTAATTTTATTAAGATGATTAGCTGAGAATGGCCAGTTTATCCCACACTATGGAATTAAATATTCCATAACCCTCTCAGGGTTATGTGGGGGGAAGGGGATGACTATAAAAGAAAAGCAGAAGGGAGGTTACTGGGGTGATGGGATTGTTTGTATCCTGAATATGGTAATAGTTACACAAATCTATACATGTGTTAACATTGTTAAAAACTCCGTGGGGGGCATTTGTCAATACATGCTAACAGCCTCTAGAATGTTAATACCCTTTGACCCAGAGATTCCCCTTGGGAATTTATCCCCAAAGAAATCATCATAGAAGCACACAAATAATTATGTACAAAGATGCTTAACATGGGAGGGGGGTAGTAGATAGGGTAAAAGGGATCAAATATAAGGTGATGGAAGGAGAACTGACTCTGGGGTGGTGAACACACAATGTGATATATAGATTATGTATTACAGAATTGTACACCTGAAACCAATGTATTATGTAATAACTACACTAACCATTGTCATCCCAATAAACTTTAATTTAAAAAAAGATGCTTAATGCAGAATTACATATAAAAGACAAAAAAAAGATACAATTTACAGCAACAGGAGGACTGGGTAAAATAAAAATAAAATACATTCATATAATATAGTATTATACATGCATTACGAGTCATGCTTTTGAAGAAATTCTAATGCTATGGGAACATGTTAACATTATGCCGGGTGAGAAAAGTGGGCCCCAAAATATGATTCCAAAAACTGATCCCAATTATGGTTATATACATGCCTAGGAAAAAAGTCCGGGAGGGAAATACACTAAGATGCTAACAGTGACATCTTTAAACTGTGGGATTATGCGGGATTTCTGTTTTGTTTTGTTTTGTTTAATTATATTTTCTTGTCAATAAAAAGTACTTAAAAATAAGAGCATAGTATATTGCCCTTATAGTCAGAAAAAAAAGAACATTACCCCTCCTCCCCAAAGGCCTCAAGGGCTGGGTATGGGGTGGGGGTGAGGCAGGCAGAGGTTACCACGTGAGGGAATAATAGGGTGCAGGGACACAGTAAGGCACCACAAAAAAACTGAAACTGAGGAATAAATTGGGGGTGGGAGGGTCCTATCTCCAGTTAGCGGAAGCAGAGGAAACCCGTTGGAGGAAGGCGCTTCAGAAAATCTCCAGGGAACGTTTGGGTACAGGACTCCTGTGTCTTGTAACCTCGGCAAGAAGGGAGTGGCTGGGGTGAGAACTTGTTAGCTCCGCTGGCCCTCACGAGCACCATCATCTTTACCTTTGCCATTTACCCAGCACCTCTTACATTGTTAGCACTATGCCAGAGACTTGCCTCCAGCACTTGTAATCCCCACAACACCTGATCAAATAGGGATAGTTGCATCACTTCGCAGATGAGGAAACCCAGCCATAGAGTCCCTCACTTCAGTTTAGAAGAAATCTACAAATGACATCATTCTTCCCTCAAGCGTTCTTCGCTTCAGCAACATGGAATTGTTGAAAATGCCATTCCCAAATATCTGCAGGGAAGAACTAAAATAATGTCTTTGGAGCAGAAGCTGTCTGAGCCCTGCCCAATCCAATTCCCCCTACCCCCGCATCCCCATCCCTACCTTATCATTGTCATCAACACCTAACCCACTGCCAATTGCCAGCACCTGCATCACTCTGCCTGAGTGCTTTCTCTGCTCATGGAAAATCCCTGCCCCTTCTCCCAACACCACCACAAGGCAGGGCTGAGGGTTGAGAAAATTAACAGCTCACACCCCCAAGAACTCTCAACCAATAACTGACAGGAGTGAATGTACAAACACCCAAGTCCTCTACACTGACTCCAGAGTTCCCCAGTGGCATTAATTTGCAATCACCACCGTGGAAGCTGGCTTAACAGTGCACCCTGTATTGGATACATTCCATTCCTTGTCTCACTTGTTTATACTCCTGTGGGTGTTTCCTGGGCTCACCTCCCAAATAAACTACTTGAACTTGAATCCTTGTCTCAAGGTCTGCTTCTGTGGGATCTCCAATAAGACGCTATTTCAGTGCCCCATCATAAAGTTCTAATATGATCTGTTTCCTATGGCGAAACATTTTTCAAATCCACATCACATGTGGATAAAAATGAGTCATAACATTGTATATAAAAGTATACTTTTTTGTTAGTTTCAGGTGTACAAAGCAACATAATAGTTAGACATTGAAATCTCTCATAAAGTGATAACCCACCCCCCCAAGCTACTACCCCTCTGACATCTTATATAGCTGTAACAATACCATCGACTATGTTGTACTCCATATCCTGTGACTATATATACCTATATATTTAGTTATAGTTTACATTCAACATGATTCCACTTCAGCTCTTCCGGTGTATAGCGTAGTGGTCAGGCATCTACACAGTCTATGACGTGATCCCCCTGATAAGTCCAGTGCGCATCTGGCACCTTACATGAACTTTACAACATTGTTGATTATATTCCCCATACTGTATTAACTATCAATTTGTATTTCGTAATGCCCTCACCTTTTCACCCTGCCCCCAACCCCCTCCCATCTATCACCCTGATAGATCTAGTACGTATCTGGCACCATACCTTGTTATTACAATATTACTGACTATATTCCTTATGCTATACCCTACATCCCCATGACTACTGTGTAACAACCAATCTGTACTTCTTAATCCCTTCCCCTTTCACCCACCCTTAAACCCCTCCCATCTTAAAGAAGTCCCTCTAACATTCCTTGTAAAGCTGGCTTGGTGGTGATGAACTCCTTCAGCTTTTTCTTGTCTGGGAAGCTCCTTATCTGTCCTTCAATTCTAAATGACAGCCTTGCTGGGTAGAGCCATCTTGGTTGTAGGTTCTTGCTTTATATCACTTGGAATATTTCCTGCCAACCCCTTCTTGCCTGCAAAGTTTCTGTTGAGAAACCAGCTGCCAGTCTTATGGGGGCTCCCTTGTAGGTAACTAACTGCTTTTCTCTTGCTGCTTTTAAGACTCTCTCTTTGTCTTTAACCTTTGGCACTTAAATTATGATGTGTCTTGTTGTTTGCCTCTTTGGGTTTATCTTGTTTGGGACTCTCTGTGCTTCCTGGGCTTGTATGTCTATTTCCTTCACCAGGTTAGGGAAGTTTTCTGTCATTATTTCTTCAAATAGATTTTCAATTCCTTGCTTTCTCTCTTCATCTGGTACCCCTATAATGTGAATGTTGGTATGCTTGATATTGTCCCAGAGACCCCTTAAACTCTCCTTAATTTTTTGGATTCTTTTTTCTTTTTTCTGTTCTGGTTGGGTGTTTTCTGCTACCTTATCTTCTACATCGCTGGTTGACCCTCTGCTTCATCTAATCTACTGTTGATTCCCTGTAATATATTCTTTGTTTCCATTATTATATCTTTTATTTCCTTCTGTTCTTTTTCATGGTTTCCATTTCCACTTTTACGTTTCCTATCTCTCTCTCTCTGTTGAGGTTCTCCCTGAGAACATTGAGCATTCTTATAACCAGTGTTTGGAACTCTGCATCTAATAGATTGCTTATCTCCATTTTGTTTAGTTCTTTTACTGGAGCTTTGTTCTGTTCTTTTATTTGGGACATGTTTCTTTGTCTCCCCATTTTGGCTGCCTCCCTATGTTTGTTTCTATGTATTAGGTAGAGCTGCTATGTCTTCCGGTCTTAGTAGAATGGCCTTATATAGTAGTTGTGCTGTGCGGTTCAATGGCACAGTCTTTCTGGTCACCTGAGCCATGTACTCCAGGTGTGTTCCTTGTATGGGTTGTGTGTGCCCTCCTCTTGGTTGATAAATGCACATCAATGGGAGGGACTGACCCTCAGGCTCACTGGTTGTGAGGACTGGCCTTGACTACAGTGGAAGAGTTCTTGTGCAGGGGCTGACCCTACGGAACAGGACCAGCCTCAGCTGGTGTCTGCCCAGTGTGCCCCTTGGGTGTGTCTTCTTGGAGGCACCTGGGTGATGCTCCAGGTCATTTTGAAGCTGGCCACTGGGGGGCGCCAGACCCAGGACCACCTTGGAGGGGATCCGCTGTAGGTCTACTTAAGCCACAGCCCGTGCCCCACCCGGGGCCACTTTGTGGAAGTCAGAAAGAAATGTGCCGATGGCTGCAGCCCATGGTGTGCTTGGAAGTGCCTTGAGAGGCCAAGTCGCAAACCAAGGCTGGCTGCCACTATTGCCAGCTTAGACCTGCTCAGCCCGAGGTACAGGACTCGCTCAAGCCAGATGCTGCTTGTGTGGGTTCTGTGAACCTTTGGGAGACCCTAGGAAAGTCTGCAGCTTGAGCCAAGGCAGGTGGGCTGCATGAAAAAGCCACTGAAAGCAGCCTAGGTGTGGCTGAAAGTTGGGCGGGGCAGGGTCTGGAATCTCCAGGGCAGGGCGAACGAATGGCAGAAACTCAGAAATGGCGGCCACCTGTGTTCACACGCCAGGAAGGGGGAGGGCTCAGCAAAGAAACAATGGCCTCCACCAGCTCCCCCCCTACCTCCATCCAGAAGAAAGCCATCTCTCCAGCCCCCGTCCCAAGCCAGACAACTCAGTTCCCCACCATTAGTCCCTGCCACCTTTCCAGCTGCTACCCCCAGCACTGGAGCTCAAAGCCAGTGATTCCACTGGTGGGTAAGTCCGCGTGCAGTCCCTTTAAGAGGAGCACCTGGGAGTGCAGCCGCCCTCAGTCTCACTCGGTCACAATGTCTGCTCGTTTTCACAACCAGAAATTAGGGGGACTTCTCTCCCCAGCACTGGAACCCTGGGCTGGGGTGGGACTGGGACCCTTGTTCCTCTGGGGGATGGGTAGGACCCCCACAGCCAAAATATCCCTCCTGATCTTTAATGGTCACACGTGGGTGTGGAACCAGCCTGTTTCGCATCTCTGACCTTCCTACCGTCTGGAGGTGGCTTCTTCTGCATGTCCTTAGTTGAAAGGCTTGATTTTAGGCGATTCTCAATAATGGTTGTTTTGTAGATTAGTTGTAATTTTGATGTGGTTGTGAGAGAAGGTAAACACAACGTTTACCTGCTATGCCATCTAGGTTCCCTCCATAAAAGCCTATTTTTAAAAGTAGGCATTACATTTAAGCTTTTTCTTCTTTAAAAGCACATTTCCCTTCCCTTTTCTTTTTCAATCTTTAATCTAGTCATGGTGCTAGAAATTTTATATCCATTGTATAAAAATATTAGGTCAACCACACTGAAAATTTTAAATTATTTAGCTAGTTTGTATGCCCCTACATATATTACACTGCTCTTAATATTTATCAAGGTCATATGTAAATACTCCTTCATTCCAAGCCCTTCCCTCTTACCATCACTCCTGACACTAGTTCTTCCATGTTTCCTTTTTCTTCTTTACTCATTTTTTCTTACGGCCTCGGAGTCACCAAATAAGGAATTTATCATAAAGAAGGAAAGGAGGTGGTAAAAAACAAGGTAAAGTTGACAGAAGAATTTCAGGTTGCCCAGAAACCATTATGACCTTCTATGGAATTTTCTTACTTTCATGGTTCTATTTTGAGCCATTTCCCCAGTTTTCCACATGTGGCTTATGGTTTGAATTGCACCATACTAAGTAATGAAACCCATGTGTAAATCCTTTTCACCCACTCCAGGAAAATTATGGTAATAAAATTTTTTTCAGTGTAAAGCATTTCACCCTTCACTTGGTGCTTTTACACATTGAATTATATCATAATAGCACTCTGAGATTGACAAGTATTAATAGTGAAAAATTTCAAATGAGTGAACAGATTCAGAGAGGCTAAGTGACTTGAGCAAGATCACACAGTAAGTGGCAGAAGTATCACTTGAATCCAGGTCTCTTGAATCAAAGTTCACTCTTATTTTCCACCAAATTATGCTGCCTCACTCTTTGATATAGTTAGACTCACTCTGTTAACAAGGTTGCTGAGCTAACTCATGTGTATCGCATCCAAAATAACCCCTTCACTCTTCTACTGTGTTCATGTAACATGAAGCACTCTTCACTTGTATTTATTCAGTTCATTTCATATCTCTGAAACCATGGACCTGGACTCATTGTTGGTGCTTGAATTTACTTATGATAGAAAGATAAATACAGATGCATTGGCAGATTCCCCAGTGGGTCAAGAGCCAGGCTGGTACAGGTATATGACCCATAAAGGGCCATTAGGGGGAAAGAAATCATAGACATAAAAAGTATTCAGAGCTTCAAAACTCATTTTTTGAAAAACAAAATCAAGAAGATAGAATGAAAGTAGTTTCTTCTTAACATGGATTTTCTTCTTTTTCCAGCTTCTATAATAACCCCCCAAAAGAATTGACTTTCACTCATTCATTTGACCAAAATTTATTGAGGCTAAGCACAGCTGTAAGGTGCTGGGGAGAACTGCACAGACCCAACATGACAAACCTACTGCATGAATGCAAATGCCGCTAATGAAACTTTATTTTACATCTCATATTTAAAAGAAAGAAATATCTGACATGAGACAGAGAGATGAGCACTAAGAAGCTCTAGTTCTTAGCACTCAAGACACCATACCATAATGGCTATGCCTGTGTTTGAGAAGGTCCTAAAAGAGATGTTTGTTTTTACCAAAGTAAAATGTATTTATCTAAATGCTGATGATAAAATCTGTTGTAAATGTGATACATTTTGTTTTGCTGTATCAAAAACAGATATGATAGCAGCTTTTTATTTTGCATAAATTAAAGTTGCCCTTAGCTGAATAAATCATTCTTATTGACATTAGCAGCTGTGTAGTCAGTAAGGAATTATTGTTGCTATTACTTGGTGGTATTTATGAACACTTTTATTTTCTAAGTGCTTTACAATCACTTATTGTCTAATTAATAGCTAATCATCTGTTTACAAGTAATAATCACACATGTAGTGCAGTTTAATCAAAGCTCCAAATGCAGCCGCCATCATACTCAAGAATGTTGTATAAATTTTGGTCCCTCCTTGATGTGGTTTGGGTCCAGACATACGGCTGAAACAAATAATACAACAGAAAAAAAATGAATAAAGATTCCTCACTTGTATTTGAGCATAATTTGGATTTACAACTTTTGTGCGCCAAATATATTATCTAAATGTCAGTGGATAAGTCAGAATATAGGTAATTTTCAACACTTAATGACTCAATTACACAGACATATAAAAATTTTAATTTATTTAAGTCACAAAATTGGATGATAGTTTATAATAAATGTTCAAGGGCAGGCACTGACTTAACATTGGAACTGTTAGTCACAATCACCATTTCAGTGATTTTTATGAAAAAGATCAAATGTAACAAAGGTGGCTAAGGGACCTTTGAGGTTAATCTAGCCAGGTTCAAGTCTAGACCAAGCTATGGCCAGTACAAACACTTGTCAGTCTTAATTATCCAGTGTAAGTGGATGTAGATGTATTGCTCTCGCCCTTCAGTCTCCCCAAGTGTTATTCTATAAGCAATTATGGGAACCATGAAAGGATTTTTTAAGAATGATATGCATACCAGTCCAAGTTTTTTCCCTCTAAGATAAATTTTCTTACAATTGCTGAGTCAGAGTACTTGCATTTTTCAGGTTTTATGTACATGTTTTCTAATACTATTGGGTCGTCGGAAAAGTCATGACGTATTTTTTCTATGTTTTTCATTGCAAAAATGCGTCATGACTTTTCCGAAAACCCAATATTATCAAATTGTCCTCCAGAATAGTTGACCAAATTTACACTTCTTCTGATATTCCTAAAGAGCTGTCTTTCACGGTCATTGATCTACCATAACCAGTTTTCTTCCTGCTTGCTTTCTCACCAGGCCGTTTCCCGATACTGCAGCAAAAAACTGGTGTCCTGAGCATCGTGCCTGGGGCCTCCTCCATGTGATCCAAACGTGCATGATTGGCAAGTGAGTAATCAAGACCCTAATGTCAGGATGGGCAAATTCATTCACAAGTAAACTATTATTACAATCCTTGGGCTTTGTACAAATTGATTTTGAATGGCATGGACTCCAAAGTGAAATCTTCATCTTGTAAAATCTGTACTCAGAATCTTTGAATGCTCAAAGAGGGATTTGATTTAATCTTGTCTATTAGTTTCCTATTGCTGCTGTAACAATTTACCACAAAGGTAGTGGCTTAAGACAACACAAATTTAGTATCTTCAAGTTCTGGGGGTTCATAAGTCAGAAATGGATTTCAGTGGGCTAAAGTCAGTGTTTCAGCGAGACTGCATTTCTTCTGGAGGCTCTAGGAGAAAATCCATTTCCTTGCTTTTTTCGGCTTCTAGAGCTGCCCGCATTACTTGGCTCATGGCCCTCTTCCTTCTGTCCTCAAAGCCATCCTTTGCATCACTCCAGCCACTGCTTCAGTAGTCACATCTTCTTTAACTCTCCTGCCTGCCCCTTTCACTGGGAAGAATCCTTGTGATTACATTGTGCCCACCTGCATAATCCAGGATAATCTCTCTCATGTGAAGATTTTTAACTTAATCACATCTGTGAAATCCCTTTTTCCATGTAAAGTAACATCCTCCCAGGTCCTGGGAATTAGAATGTAGAAATCTTGGGGGAGGGGCATTATTCTGCCTACCACACCTTCCTTAGCATGATCTGGACCTGGTATCTCATCTCCAGATATCTGAACAACATATTATCTGTAATTTTAATACTTAGTTATATGTGGAACTCTACTCTGTGTCAGGCACAGGGACTAAGCCAGATTTGCAGATAAGAATCAGTGCTTAGAAAAGTTTAGTAATTTGCCCTAGGTCACAAGTCAATGGCAGAGCTGAGTTTCAAACTCAGGCCTGTTGGACCTCAAAGCCCCTGCTCCTGCTTATTGTATGCTGCCCCTATAGCTCAACATTTCCCATGCTCTTCTCAGTTTGTTCTCTTTGCATAGCCCTCATATTGAAAGCTTTTTATTTAGTTTGGTGTTAAATGATACAACCTAGCTACAAAAAAACTTTTATTAAGCCCCTATCAATCTCATATTTGACCCATTCATAAGTGCCAGCAGATGATGTCATCATGAAATACTTATACAAGATGATGTCTCCACATCCTCTAATAACTCTTCCAAAAAGTAGCTTCAAATGGGTTCTTCCTCCATAACATGAGCACAAGTGGACACCCCAGGTCATCTTCTCTGTGCATAAAATGTAAATCTCGGAATAATATTGGGTGGTGTCAGTAAGAAATTATCCTTCCAAAGGCCCACAAGTATCTCAAATGTCTTCTTTTTGAAAAAAAGAGAGCCTAACACATAAGGGGTCTAAGTCCATGCCTGAATAAAGGCTTTCATCTTCTCTGCTTCATTTCACAAGGTTCTCAACATTGGCTGTACATCAGAATCACCTAGGGAGCTTTCAAAGCCAGTGAAGCCTGGTCCCCACTCCCTAGAGATTCTGGCCTCATTGGCTTGGGGCACAGTACCAGGATTTTTAAAAATATAGAACCCCCCCCCAAAAAAAAAGCTGATAACCACTATGGTAAAGCAGAGATGATGAGAGACTTTATTAAGACATGGGTTTCAATTCCCAAACTATTAGGCTCTCTTTTTTTCCCCCAAGAATCTCTGTATTGTTTGCATCAAAAGACATAAACACTATTAGTGTATGTGTCTCAAGAAGCTGGCTGTGTAAAAAACATCAATGTCCAAAAGCAATCATTTTAAACACCTAGTCTACTTAAGTGCAAGGTGAGGGACTATGTTGGATGTCTCATTAAAAGTGCTTGAGAATAACTATATACAGTCGATGTACTTCCACAGAAGCTCATCCTTGCGTAAGCTTCTCTTGCATAAGCAAGCATAGGAAAGCACACTTTCAAAGAAAAATAATCCTTTATTTCTGCAAAATAGTCTAGATAAGCTCACCATACCATTCAACCATAGGAACTCAAAAGGAGCAAAACTATTAGCATTAAACCATGGCAGTCCCTAGCACATATAATAATACCATTGCTCAAAACATTTTTGGAATAATTCTTTTGAAATTTTCATCAATGGAAACTTTATAAAGCCACTTATGAAAATCAGTTATTATATAATCAAATCAGAATTTTTAGATCCAAAGAGGTAGTAACCAGATTTATCATTCACCGATAAAACTATCAATTGACTTTTGGTTGTTTCAAAAATATTAGAAATAACCCTCAATGATGACTGTAACCTCTGAGATATCCAATGAGAAGAGAGGGGTGGCCTACTCTGGCAAGAGATTCCTGAAGGGCTGGAGATCTTAAGTGAGGACGGTGACCTTCTGTAGTCAATTCTTGTAGTGTAGAAGTTATCAAACTTTAATTTGGCTAAGAATCATCTGGAGAACTTGTTAAACTTCAGTTTCCCAGAGATTCTAATTCAGTAGGCCAGGGCAGGGTCCATCAATTTGATGTTCATTCAAGCTCATAGGTGTTGCCCGAGGCCCACACTTTGAGTATCATTGTTGTAGAGCAAAACTGTGAAGATAAAAATACTCACGTGAGTGTATAAGTTCTATTATCCTCTTTTTAAAAGGATAGAAATTGTCAAAGGGACTCAGTAGATAACTTGGAGAGATTCCTGCCAGCCAAAGATGGAAAGTTTCTGCATCGATAAGGATAAGAACTGCAATGCATTGAAACCAATCAAATATGTTTAAGTCCATGAATTCATAATACTACAAAAAAGTCCCAAACAAACTAAAAACCTCAGTTGTCTGCATTGGAGGATGCGAGGGAACAAGCGCATTATTTCAAAAACTGGGAACTAGAGAGAAAGAATCAAGCATTTATCTTACCTTTCCTATACAAACTGTACCTCTGGGTGACCATATAGTAAGTAAGGGGAAGTGTATCATCTCAAAATGCATAATGAAGAAGGTATAAAGGTAATGAAGAAAGTAATGAATTAGATGATCCTTATTTTATAACCCCTAATGAATGATTGGATCTAGGCATTCAGCACCAACAAATTGCTAACATGACTAAAAGACAGACTACCCCAGATGTTATATTTTCCTGATAGAAGTGCATGTACCATCCATCTATAAAGAGTTTGCCAAGTTGACAGAACCTGACTTTGATCACATCTCTTGATCTGAGACCAATTGATGGGAAATACATAAGGGGTAAAGGAGTATGTTAACACCACAGGGATGCAATCAAGAAAAATCTAGGTTGTGGGAAACTCTACAGGACAAACCGAGTTTTTGCAAGCAAAAAATGGCAAGAAACCTATGGATTAAATGATATCTAAAAGACACAGCAATCAATTGCAATGTATAGGCTATATTATTAGAATTCTAATTCAAAACACTGTAAAAATTATAACATTTATGAGACAATTAGGAATATGAGCTATTTCTGGATGAGATCACCACCATCGTTAATATTTCATGTATTTCCTTCCTGGTGTTTTTTTTTCTGTACTTAGATTTTCCCTCAACTATAAGATACCCTCAACTATCTTGTTCAAATAAAAAAGAAAGCAAGTGGAAAGCCTCCATCATGAGGACATTTTTGCTATGAGTTTACTGTGCTTCAGGGCACCTAGGATGATGGGGAGAAGGCTTTGTCCTGTATACTCAAGTATTGGGTTGTCAGAAAAATTCATTACGCATTTTTGCAACAAAAAACCTAGAAAAAATATGTCGTGACTTTTCCGACAACCTAATATATTGAGAGGAAATGAAAATGTTTGGTGTGGTGAAGTAACGGGACGTTTGGGGGAAACAGGTGGGAGGGCAAGGTTGTTGACTTCAAATCTCAACCAATCAATCAGTCAATTAAATATTAGTGGGCTCCTCTTATGTGCCAGCACATATGGTGGTGAACAGAACATATGATTCTTCTGCTTAAGTGAACGGTCTAGGAGGGAAAGGTATTAGTAGTAGTAGTAACAATAGTAAAAATAGCAATAGCTAATATTTATGAAGAATCTGCTATGTGCCAGTTAAGGTTTATTTTTTCTGTTATTTTGTTTTCTTCTTTTCTAAGTAGAGTTGAAATACAAACACCATATGATTTCATTTATATGTGGAATCTAAAAAACAAGACAAAACAAATGAACAAACAAAACAAGCCAGAAACAGACTCGTAGATAGAGAGAACCAGCCCATACAGGGGGTCCCAAAAAGTGTAAACATATTTTAAGAAAGGAAAAAACTGTATAAATTGTAATACTCAATATATACCGAAAACAAAAGATGAATACAAGTCACATTTGATTTCTGCAGTTACAAGAGGTGCTTCAAGTGGTTACCATCAGCATCCAGACACTTCTGATTACGGCCAACTACTGCTTGAGCATAGATAACATCTCTTAAAATGTATATACATTTTTTTGGCACCCCCGTTAGTTGCCAGAGGGGAGGCGAGGCAATTTCTTATAGCCTCCTTATTTCTGTTGAGGTACAGGGCTTCCTGCTCTGCCCACCTCAGTATAGAGCTACAGAATAGAAAACCAATTGGTTGTGATCTATAATGGGCTCCTCAGCAATCGGAGTTGAGGTCATCCAACCTCCTTTGTTTCCATGTGGTCCTTTTTGGTGTTTGGGACAAGAACTACAGGAAGCTGACATGATTGGCTACCTTTCTTTCACTGTCCATGTAAGTCATAAACTGTCCGAATCCAAAGTGACTCAATGTACTTTTACAAGTCGAATCAGTCAGACCTTGACTTTGGTCTTGCCTTGTTTGGTGTGTGTACTGGACACACATAGCAAACAGTTATCCAGCCCAAAATGTCAATAATGCCAAGGTCGAGAATCTCTAGGTAATACAATAGTGGTTATGAGTTAGTCATTGTTGAAGCTAGGTGAGGAGTACATAAACAGTTCAAGCAGGAAGATGCTGTTTTGTCTAATTTTGTATACGTTTGAAACTCTCGATAATAAGTTATATATTTTTTAAAACATAAAAATTGGTCACCTTGCTTTATTAAATACCTAGCACTTTAAGTGCACATACTGAGGCAATAAGTATAAATGCACAAACGGCTGGCAGACTTCTAGCTCCACTACTAAATTACAAACTGTCTTCTTGAGCAAATGATTTAGACTCTTTAAGCCTCAGTTTCCTCACCAATAAACTAAGGCTAATAATGCCCCCGAGGGTTTTGTAGGAATTAAATATAAGTAAAATGCTTAGCTGAGTTCCTTAAATAAATCCCTTTATTAGACCTTATTCCTTTGTTCTTTTTGTCTGCTACTTTTCAATACAGAAATACAAAGAGCCTCTCTTATCTGGAAAAGTAATTTTTGAGTCAATCAATTTTTTTCCCCAATAGTTCCCTGGAAAACGTAGGTGGCCCTGATATGAAATGTTTGTTCTAAGGGTTTAAAACAGCACCCTGGAGGGATGGTGCGGGGAATGGGAAGTGAGAAGGAATGTGTGTGGTTAATTCAGTAGTTCTTAATCCAGGGTGATTTTGCCCCACAGGGGATATTTAATAATGTCTGGAGACATTTTGGTTGTCACCACTTGGGTGAGGGGTACTACTGGCATCTCCTGGTTAGAGACCAGGGATACTGCTACACATCCTAATATATGCATAGGATTGCTCCCCACAACAAATAATTATCTGGCCCCAAATATCAGTAGTACTAAGGTTGAGAAACCTTGGGTTGCTGTGACCAAAACTCCTTGATGAAGCTTTTCCTAGATAATTAACGTTGCCTTTCTTTGTTCATATTACCCAACACATACAGGTTATTAAAGGCATGCTCAGGAGAAATATTCAAAATGTGATTACTCTAGCTCTGTGGCCCTAATTTGTTACTCATTTCTTTATGAGAAGAAAAATCTGAGTGGTGTTCTGATTTCATTGCTTTTGAGTTTCAAATAGCAAATTCAAAGCATGCGCTGATTACCTTCTTAATTAATAGACTGTGAAGGCTGGGCATCACTTTATTAACTAGTGGGAAGGATGTATCACTCCCAATATCTCAGTAGTCTTAATTCCCAACTGTTATGCCAATGAGGAAGGAGTGGGATGAAGGCAATTTATACACTGCTCCCAAGCAGATACATTTATCTTGTTAAAATAGCCCATGTCAGTTTAGATGACACCTGCCTACCATGTCATTATTAAGTAGAAAACATTATGGGTAATTTACACCCCATCCCCCTCCATCCCCTTTTTTTTTTTTTTTTAGCTGAGCCATCCTGCTACCTGCTCAGCTTGGGCTGGACTCGAACCGCTGTTGCTCAGAGCTCAAACTCTTGAGCGAGCTCTTAACCAACTGAGCCACTCGGCCGGCCCCTCCATCCCCTTTCTAAAGTCAGGATACTTGAGGTCAAGATCACAGTGCCATAGGCACTAAAGAAAAGAGTGAGGTAAATGGTAGTAACTGTGTATTCAACTGGCAAACAACAGTTAAGGCCATTTCTGAGACATGTGTTATGTGTTTTGGGGGGGCAATGGGGTAAAAATGAGTGAGAATATAAAATGTGGGGAAACAATCTTTTGGGTGGTAGAATGGCTTAAGGATCTATGATGTGTTCCTATCTCTTTATTCCTCCTTCCCCCCACCCCACCTCTTCTATGAAAACTGCCCCACCCCATAGCCTAGGGAATTGGATTGGGACACCTGATTAAGAGAGCCAAACTGGGTCCTGTTCAGTGGTTTCTCAGATCCTCAGATTCCGTCGTTCAGGAATTAGAACTAAGAGATGGAGACTGAGTGGGCCGGGAGCAGGGCTGTGGGCTGAGCATTGGAGTAAATATGTCCAGAAATGGCCCCTTCTGAGGGCCTCTTAAGCTGCTTTGTGTCCTGTCCTTGCTGAGGCCTGCTTTTCAGCTTTCTGTGGATTCTAACAGACAGTCTTCTGCATTCCTCCTACTGGAAAAGCTAACTTAGTGGGTGGTGTCCCTTGCAACCCAACAATCTACCTCTGAGACAGGTATGTACACATCCTCAAGAGGCGAGATTAACTTGAGGAATGAAGCCAAGAGCTGTCTAACAGGGAAAGGCCATTTAATGGTTATTTGTCCTTCATGCCTAGGAGAGCCAGGGATGACACTCTGCCCCAGAGGTCAGCTCAGAATAAATTCCCTTCTTAGAAATCCAATAGTTCTAGATGTGCTGGACCACACTTTTTTTTTTTTAAGATTTTTTATTGGGTAATTGGGGGGATGGGAACAGTGCTGGGGAATTGGGGGAAGGGGAACAGACAAGTTGCTGTCCTTTTGCTCTTCAGTCTAGTTGTGGAGGACGTTGCTTCACTGGCCCAAGTTGGCACCATCATTGCGCTCTTCCCTGGAGAGGCAGATCA